>NW_005871115.1:165242-190665 GCF_000147115.1 Myotis lucifugus
GAGAGAGAGAGAGAATTTTTTTTCTGTTAGAAAAGATTAGGTAAAGCTTGAGTGCTGGTAAGAATTAAAAAGCAAACAAACAACACCAAAAAAGAGAGAAGAACACCACTTTATAGTAACACTTTCTCTTTACTTGGCCTCTTCATTAGGCAGTATTATTAATAATATTCATTTCTTCTATCTTACTAGGAGAAAAGAGGAATTTGGCCAATGCTATTGCCTACAGGTCCAATATTCAGATTCCCCAGATAGCCTTAATACTTGGCTTTTCTGTTCCTATCTTATTTACAGTGACGATGTGTGTGATTTATTTTTTCCAAAAAAAAAACAAAAACTAATAAATAATTATTTTAAAGAGACAAAACTAGTTAATATTTTGTTTTATGTACTTTGGTATCTATGGTTGTATAATATTTGTGAAAGGAAAATATATAGCTTTCTTTAGAAAAAGGCAAAGTAGCATGTAATTTTTAATTTACCTTGCCTATTGGATTAAAAATAAACATACTTTGAAACCTGCCAGTGTCTTACACTGGAATTTGACCTAAATTTGTGACATAGAGAATGTGGAGAGAAGAGAAAAACACACACACAGTTTAGCCCAGAGGCATATGTTTTTTCTCTGAGCTAACAGATTGTTGTCAGAAACCATAGTACAGCCTGATGGGATTCTTGCTCTGCATTCCAGGCCATTCCTTGCAGGGTCAGTGGATAATAAAGTTCCCCCAAGAAAACATTATTGGATCATGGGTGAGGCTTCTAGCTTTATTGCAATCACTGTGCTAGGTGATAGAATATGACTGGTATTGGCTTAGCTTCCCTGGGCTGATAGGAAGAAGTGTTACTCTGTGAATTTGTGTCAGCTGCAAAAGGCATTTCCCTCCTTAATTAAACTTCTCTTTGCCCTTTTTATACATATAACTAGGGTTAAGAATAAATTAGTAATAGTTTAAATTGATCAACAGTCATGTTTTATACACACATTTATAAACTTAGTAAAAAAAATCAGTCTTCAGAGTAATCAAAGACTCCAAATAATATGGTACTTTTTTCAAGATGTATGGTTAAATTTGATACCTTTTTTCTTTACTAATGATAAAAATATTGGTACAGAATTTAAAGATAAAATTAGGGACCAAAGCATGAGAAGAGTGGTTTGACTTATATTTTCCAGGGTACCTGAAGGGCATATGAATGTATAACTCAGATTTGAGCAGATTTTGGTATGGATGTTTAGTTATTCAAAGCAATTTTCTTATCTTTAGCCCTAGGTGATCTATTGTAACTCTATCGAGCCCCAAATAAAAAATTAGCTCTAATTTTTATTCATACCCAAACTAATCTTTATATCTTTAATGAATGAGGTTTGGGGAGTCTGACATTAAACTGGACTGTTCTCTAGCTTCTAATCTTGTGCAATATGATCCATTTGTACTTTCTTCAATATCCCATGCATTATTTTTGTTTTGAGAAATTACCCTTTCAAAAAAAGGAAGAAAAATAATCAAAAGTTCACAGTAAAAATGAGTTCAAATAATAAAAATTGTCTTAAATTTATTTTATTTGATATTGTATAATTATCACAAAATAATAAATGCAATTTTGGTATAATTATGACTTTTTGGTATCATTTTTGTGTGGAATCTAAAAATCCAGCCCTAGCTGATTTGCCTCAGTACATAGATTGGCGGCCTGTAGACTGAATGGTCCCAGGTTCAATTCTGGTCAAGGGCACATGCCTGGGTTACAGGCTTGATCCTTAGTAGTGGGTGTGCAGGAGGCAGCCAATCAATGATTCTCTCTCATCATTGATGTTTCTATCTCTCTCTCTCCCTCTTCTTTCCTCTCTGAAATCAATAAAAATAAATTTAAAAATGATAATAAAAATCTGTCCTTATAGAAACAGAGTATAGTGGTGGTTAAGAGCGTCTTGGGGGTGGGAGAATTGGGGAGATATAGATCAGTGGGTACAAAGTTGTAGTTACAGGGTAAGTAAGTTCTGGGGATCAAATATATACCATTGTGATTTCCTTAACATACTGTACCATATACTTTGATTTTGCTGAGACTATATTCTCAAATATTTCTCATCCACAAAATGAAATGATATTATGAGACCTGATGCAGGTTGTTAGCTAGCACTACAGTGTAATGATATTACAATATATAAATCTATCAAATCATCATGTTGTGTACCTTAAACTTACACAATGTTATATGTCAATTTTATCTCAATTAAAAGAAACTTATATAAAATAAAATTAGTGAGCTATGTTCCTGAATCCAAAATCTGTTTTAGTACCAGTTATGACTTTAGTGTTTAATGACAGATATTTAGATATCTTGTCACATGGTATCTTTGAACAATCACTCTCCTTTTCAGCATTCTAACATATTAGTTTAAATGTTAGCAAATGATTACAAAAGTATACATTTTAAGCCTTTATAAAATATTCTTCAAAATTCTGTTTTAGCCCTAACCGGTTTGGATCAGTGAATAGAGCGTCAGCCTGGGGACTGAAGGGTCCCGGGTTCGATTCTGGTTAAGGGCGTGTGCCTTGGTTGCGGGCACATCCCCAGTAGGGGGTGTGTGGGAGGCAGCTGATCGATGTTTCTCTCTCATCAATGTTTCTGGCTCTCTATCCCTCTCCCTTCCTCTCTGTAAAAAATCAATAAAATATATATTTTTTAAAATTCTGTTTTAGTTTTGATTTATATGTTATGTCCTCAAAATATAGTAATCTCCTTGATGATAATTTGGATTATACAGACTCTCTATCATCTAATTCAGTGAGATAAATAATTACATTAATTTAATTGCATTAAATTAAATTGAAATGACCGGAGTGTAATTTGCCATTTACCAAAGAAAGCTGGTTAATCTTATTAAATGTTGTTTTTGTACCATAATGATATTATTCAGGATTTTTTAAAATACAAAATACCACATCCATCTTAAAAATATGTCACTTTTGCATTATTAAAAGTAAATAGACCCAACTTTGCAAAATATGTTATTCTGCCAGTAGATTTGATATATATGTGGTCTCAGTTCTTACTAAGATTTCCATACCTCTACTTTCATGCATTTGTAAATATATGTAAATCAAACATATCGTAAATCATCTGAAGACCTTCAAGTCATAGTCACAACATAGCTATTTTTATAAACTCTGTTGATTACCTTTGTTGCAATTATTATTGTTATTTCCGAGGGAATTTAATAGTATTTATGGTAATGGGTTCATCGAAGTTTTTTGGTAGCTTATAATTGACTGACTACCTGTGTTTCTAGCCGTGAGAACTTTTTGACTCTTTTGAATAACTTTGGATACTTGAGAGAAAACAAACAAAAGAGGACTGCTTGTCAATAAAAAGCTAAACAGCTAAGGAAACTGTCTAAAACTTGTCTTCCTAGAAATTTGAATTAAGTGTTGAAATACAGACAAGAAGAGAAACTCAGTTCACTGTTGCAATTCAGACAAAGCTTTTGCTTGAGGTTTATTTTAGGTAATGTTCAGGCAAAGAATGAAGGCATTTTGAGCATAGATAAGATGAACAACCAAGCAAACAAAATCCTAAAACCAACTACAAGTGAAGATTTTTTTCCCTTCCAAGACTGTTTGGTGGACTGAAGCCAAATAATCACTCTAGGAATCTTGTTTTTATATAAGGTCAAAAGGTCATATGTCTTGAAATTGGACAAATAAATTGAATGTGCTGTGTGGTAAAAGAAAGCAGCAAAATCTAAGACAGTTTTCAATAAAAATGATAATGAGTAGAGTTCATACACAACTAAGAATAATAAATAAAAGATTATCTGAAAGGAAATATACTGTTTATTGAAATATGTAATAAAGGTATTTCTTTAAGTAAAAAGAAATTAAGGGTAAGAATATTGATATGTGTAAACACCATTTTACCTTAGAAATATTAGATTCAAATTATTAGTAATTAGAAGGCTGATATTAACAAACTCTGGTGTATTATTAGTTTGTAGGCTTCCTCAAAAAAATTTTGATCAGTGGAAATCTAAGAAAATCTTAGCACAATTGTGTGATAGTCAGAACTGAGTTGCCAGCATTCAGGAATAAATTGGCCCCAAATCTAACAATAATTAATATTTAAGTTCTCTTATTTCTACTGGTCCTTCTAAGGCCCTGTGCCTAATTTTTTATTTATAATTTTATATTCTCATTGAGGGCCCCACAATTTTTATGGGTTCCAAGTATTACAAAACTTAGATTCACCTATGGAGGTGTTATAACTTTGAATAAGGCAACATGCAGAAATAATAAGAACATTGTCATTATCCTCAAATATTTATGCCTCTTTTTCTTAGTATTAACCTGTCTCCCTGTAAATAAGACATTTTAAATCACTAATTTTTAAGGTGTCTTGCAATATCTTTTCAGTCTTTGCAAGAAGGAAAATGAGTTGCTATAATTGCTTTCAGATCAGACTGAGAAATGCTCCTCGGGAATTGTACAAAAACAGTTGACTTGCACATCACTATTCATATTTCTAATGCTGAGCTGCTGAGTGTCTACAGCATTTCTTCAATAAGCCATTATTTTAAGAGTATTTCTAACTTGGAGGAAAGCAATGACGATTTTTCAATAAACAAAATGTTAAATTTAAAGAAAAAATGTTACATGTATCTTTTAATACTAAACTCTATTTTTAGATATTTTGAGCAAATAGCAAATTAGTTTTAGAACCTCTTGTGAAAATGTGTGTGCATATGTTTGTGTGGAGTGTGGGTGGAAGGGTTGAGGTTGAAAAAAAGGCATCATTATAGTAGGGTAGAGACTAAGGCAAGAGTAAAAAATGCAGACCAGAGAGAGCAGAGATCTGAAGCTAAGCTACTGAGTTTTGATGTTGCTAAAATGGATTCCAGAGGAAAGCAGAGTACTGGCTCAATACAGGGTGGAGCAAAAGTAGGTTTACAGTATAGAAAATAATGCAATGATGAATAGATAATAATACAAGAAATACTCTGTTTCACATATTCACAACAATAAACCTACTTTTGCTCCACCCTGTGTATGAATATTGAGGTCTTTGGCGCCATAATCTTGTTGTTGAATAAGATCTGTCTGGAAATTTGAGAATCTAAACAATAGGGTCTAAAGGAAAGTCCTGGCAGTGATAGCAGTTGTCTTAGTTCATTCAGGCTGCTATAACAAAAATACCATAAACTGAGTGGCTTAAACAAGAAAAAACATATGACTCACAGTTCTGGAGGGTAGGCAGTCCAAGATCAAGACTCCAAAGATTGGGTGTCTGACTAGGGTACATTCTCTGATTCATAGATGGCCATCTTCTGTTGAATCTTCAGGTATGTGTTACAAGGTACAAGGGAATAGTGACTTTTCTGTGGTCTTTTTCATAAAGGTACTAATCCCATTTATGAGGACTCTACTCTCATGACCAAATCATCCCAAAGTCTCCACCTCCAAGTATCATTACACTAGGGGTTAAATTTCAAAATATGAATTTTGGTTGAAAACAAAAGACTTTCAGCCTATAGCAGTGGTCGGCAAACTGCGGCTCGCAAGCCACAGGCGGCTCTTTGGCCCCTTGAGTGTGGCTCTTCCACAAAATACCTACTTCTGCAAATGGGCCAGGAAGTTTCAATTGCACTGTAGGTGCGCACCCACACGTGGTATTTTGTGGAAGAGCCACACTCAAGGGGCCAAAGAGCTGCATGTAGCTCACGAGTCACAGTTTGCAGACCACTGGCCTATAGCATCAGTCAATACATTTCACTAGATCCTCTCCAGAGATTGTTCATTGATCTGGGTATAAAAATGAACACATCTATTTTAGAAAGAAGACAGAAGTTTCTTGCCTTTCTAAGAGAGCCAATTGTGTATAGTCTTATGAATTTAAAAAATGATTTTTTTGCACCTGCCTACAGGCATCATTGTTACTGCTAATAATGTTTTACTGTATTTGTAATATCCTCTGTATAAATTCAATAGTGAAGGGAAAATGACAATATTTGTTAGTTAATTTATAAACTGTATGTAAACCTAATTTTCCCAATGACATAAAATGGAATTCTTATTATTTTATAATATGCTTATGACCTATATACATTCCACTTTGCTATTCACTATGTATGTTAGAAATGTATGATAAATTTAAAATAACTATGTTTCCCCAAGATGTCATGCATTCCTACATATGTACAATTTACATAATGTACCTGTGTAAACATCCTTTATAATAAAGAGGTAATATGCAAATTAACCCTCACACTCTCACAAGATGGCTGCCTATGACCAGGCCGGCAGGGGGGTTAGGGAGGGACAACCAAATGACTGAACAGCAGGTTGTGTGTGGCAACCAGGCCAACAGGGAGGGCAGTTGGGGGCAACCAGGCCAGCAGAGTGGGGGCAGTTAGGGGCGACAGGGCTGCAGGGGGCAGTTGGGGCCGATTAGACTAATGGGGGGTAGTGAGTGGTGATAGGCCTGCAGAGGGGGCAGTTGGAGGTGACCAGGCCAGCAGAGGGGGGCAGTAAGGGGTGATCAGGCCAGTAGGGAGGGGGCAGTTGGGGGTTACCTGGCAGGCAAAGGGGGGCAGTTAGGGCGACGAGGCAGGCAGGGAGGACAGTTAGGGGTAACCACGCAGGCAGGAAGGTGAGCTATTAGGAGCCAGTGGTCCAGGATTGTGAGAGGGATGTCCAACTGCCGGTTAGGCCCAGAGGGATCGGGCCTAAATTGGCAGTCAGACATCCCCTGAGGGAGTTCTGGATTGGAGAAGGTGCAGGCTGGGCTGAGGGGACACCCCCCATGAATGAATTTCATGCACTGGGCCTCTAGTCTATTATATTTAAAAGAATATCTTAAATGTATTTGTTCCTCAGATGATCTTTCCTTGAACCCCAAAGGAGAGATGCTCTTCTATTATTTTACTATATCTTTAGTTATAGATATGTGTCCTAGATTCATTGTGACTAATTAATTACAAATGGGCAAACAGCAGAGATTTCGTCTTATCTTATCATCTATTTTTATTCCCACCTCCATTTCACTACTTCATTTCTGTCTGAAAATATGTTGTCATTTGGCATATTAGATATCATTTAATACATTATTTTTTATAACTCAACCTTATGCACTATCTATAATAATAAAAGTGTAATATGCTAATTAGACCAGATGTTCTTCCGGATGAAGGTGGGGCTGCAAGGGAAGCCTGGGTCCCAGGTGCCAGAGGGAAGACGTTTTCGGCAGCTGGGGGAAGGAAGACCTACTCTTACACAAATTTCGTGCATCGGGCCTCTAGTATATTATATTTATTCAAGTTTACAGCTAAGAAAATTAAAAGATACTCAGTGATGTTAAAGGATATGCTCAGGTTCACAGAGCTGGAACATGAAAAGAGCAACACTGTTGAATATAGGTCCCCTAACCCCAAAGATCCTGAAATTTTCATATGCTCTGCTATTAATAGTATTTCTAAACACTTGGAGTTATTAAGCTTTACATGTCAGTCCTCTTGGCATAAAAACCTCCAAAAGGAAAGAGGAAGGTAACAATAAATTTAGGTACTAATATGATTGTGCTATAAATGCTGATTAACTCTTTAGGGAAAAGCATTAATATTTTATTAAGAAATCTCTTGTAATTTACCTTTCCTCCAGGAAAAACACACCAGTTTGAAGCTTATTGATAATATTTTTTTTTCTCTTTTGGTGGACAAGTGTGTAAAGATTAATATAATAAAGAGTGGAAACTATAAAATTCATTAATCTGTAAGAATTTACTTGGATTGATTTTCATATGTATCTACTCCTGTAACTGCTACCTATCAAGATATGGAACATCGGCCACACCCCTAAGAGTTTTTGTTAATGCCCTTCCTTGGCATATCAGAAAAAACATACACATTTTATTTTCTATGACCATAAATTAGCTTTATTTGTTTTGAACTTTATACAAATGGAATCTCACAGAACATGTTTTATGTTTAGTTTGTTTGTTTGTTTGTTTGTTTTTTCCTTTCTCTAAACATTATATCTGGGAGATTTATCAATGTGGCATATACCACTTTTTTATTTTTATTTTTTTACTCATCCACATTAGAGTCATTTTCAGTTTTGGTCTTCAGGAAATAGATGATAAGAAAATTTTGGTACATGACTTTTGCATTAGACATATGCCAATTTTTCTTATCACTAATTAGGAAGGGAATTTTTAATAGACCAGGAAATTAAGCAACTTTAGTAAGTTGATATTTAAGTGAACAATATAGCATATCCATTGGTGACAAAGCAATGACCAGATCCATATATTGGAATTTATAGGTTTGACATCAGATTTTGTCAGTACCATATTAATAGTATATTGAGTTATTTAATTTTAAATTAGTACATATATTATTGAAAATTTATATTGACATGTTTTATTTTCTATATGCTTTTTACATAAATATGAAGAAAGATGATTGGCACATAATAGTTTTTTTAAAAGGCTGTCTACAAATTGTTTTATTTTTATAAATCATGGCATATAGTATAAATAATTTAGCAGTGGTATTAATATTTTTGCAACTGTATATATTTCCTTTAATTATTTTTTATGATTTGTAGTCTTCTTATTCTAGAAAAAAAAACAAACAAAAAAAAACATTGATTTTCCATTACTCTATGGAGTTCGGTAGATTCTGCTTAGAAATAAAAGAAAAGGTTTCCTTGCTTGTGAGGGAGTACAAAGTTTTGGATTAAAAAAAAAATCCAAAAAGTGAAAATGGAAAGTGAGAGGACGAATATCTCAGTTTCAGTGAAAAAACTAAAACCAGATGGACATGTAGCCTTCTCCTTTCAGACTCTGGAAGAAACATCACCACAGAGTATTTTATGAAGAATGGAGTACATTTGTCAGGCACTCACGTCTCTGTGTGGCCTATGAATGATACCACACTTATATGTAGAAGGTCATTGAGAATTAAAACCCTATGCAGTTGCAATAGTGTTTCTCTGGTGATGAGTGAGGTGATTTTATAACAAAAGCTACAGGGTCAAGTGCTGAAGGTAGGGATAGGCTGAGAGGCTCATGCCTTAGGTGTTTTAGAGAATCTGAACTATTATGATGGAAGTGGACCTAGTCAAACTTATTAAGGTTTGTGACTATTATCTTTCCAAGCCCTGAGTTTGACAAGGGAATCCTCCTAGCTAATAAAAGAGTAATATGCAAATTAACCATTACTCCATGACAAAGATGGTGGCGCCCATAGTTGCCGGGGTGGGATACTGGTGGATTCGCCCTGGCAATGCGAGCCCAGCGTCCGCGCCCTGGCTGCCTGGAGGAAGGGGAGGGGCTTCTGGCCAGAGGCCGGGGCAAGGGACACTGGGCTGGCAGGGACGTGAACCCAACATCCCACCCCAGCAGCATGGAGGGAGGAGGGGGCTTTGGGCCAGAGGCTGGGGCAAGGGATGTTGGTGTCGTTGCAGGCTGGGCTCCCCCCCACCTCATGCACGAATTTCATGCACCGGGCCTCTAGTAGTCACAATAGTTATGGAGACTTTAGTAGTTAGGATATAGGTAAAAAAAAGAAATATCAAGTGTCATGAGTCAATGTTCAAGAACAGTCTGAAATAGACAAAAATCACCTAACCCACCACTGTAGAATACTTAAGGTTTTCCTGATATATACAAATCAATGTTTAAAAAAATGTAAGGGGAAATGTGTGGTTAAACAAAAAGGTAAGAAAGAATAAAGATCTTCAATACAAAATTAGAGCCTTAAATGAAATAATATTTATCCATTAAATCATTAAATTGTTCACCCATCTAAAAATTATTGAAGTTTCCCATTTTAATTCATTCTAAGGAGAATCTAACATTTATTTTATTTTATTTATTCTCTCTTTCTTTCTTCTCTCTCTCCCTCCTTTCCTTTTTTCTGTTTCTCCTGCCCTTCCTTCCTTTTTTTCCCCTTCTTTCTCTTCTCCTTTCTTCTGTTAATTCAGATTATTTTCCTATATGTTTTCCTTTTTATTTTCTTTCCTCTTTACTTTCAGGATATTTAACTGTACTTATGATTTTAGAGAAAATGTAAGTGAACCTTCTAGTTTAATTATGTGTTATAGGCAAAATGCCCAGTTGTGATTTGCAAGAATGATTTAGTGGGCAATAAGTGGCAAATAAAATCTGTGCATCTTTTAAATAGGCAAATAATTTTTAAAATAGAAGGAATATGGATTAATTTATTATTGTAAAGCCTTAAATTAAGTCAAAAATTCTATGTCAAAGAATTACTCCATATTCTTTTATGTTCATGAGGCTTACTTATAAACTTAAATTTTTAAACCTATGTAACTTGAAATAAGTGTATTTCGCCCACTACCTAGATGTTCGCACTCTTACTTTATTGCACGTCTATCTTTCCTTCTATCATCCATCACTCTTTTGTGTATTTTTAATATTTCAAAGCAGGTAATTCTGTATATCACATGCCATAATTAAATCAATTATGTTCTATGCTCCTTATTCAAACTTTAAATTTTTCATGAACTAAAAAATACATATACTAAAGCTTTGTCTTACAGTCTATAGACAGGAAAACAAGATATTGAATAAAAAGAAAACACTCCTTCATAGTATAAATCATATTCTCACTTGGTCAATAATTCTTTATATAACTGTACAGTTCTTCTAACTTTCAAATATCTTTGGCTTATATGTGCACCACATGTGATTGGTTTCTTTAATAACATTTTATGACTTCGGCTCAGAAATGCCCTAACCATAAAAGCAGAAACTGAAGGCTGATCTTCTGATCCCAAATTATGTGCTCTTTCATTCTCTTCTACTGTCACCACATTTTTCTGTTGTAGATAAAAAATAAAATCCAATAAGTATGACATTTAATTCCCTTTGTGTTATGTGTAAAACCCATCCCTTTCATTCTTCATTTTAATTTTCTCATCTAATTCATACTAACAGTATAAAAGAACATAGGGTTACTGGAAAATGCTCTAAACTTCCCACACAAAAGTTACTTAAATATTCTATAAAGTGATTTCATTAATGAGCATGTTGCTTGGAATTATTAAATATTCTCTGACAAGCATTTTTTTAATCATCCGTTTCCCCAAGCATGCTGGTTTTGTTACTGTAGATAAGATGTCTTATGTGTAAGTTAAAGAAAGATATTTTTAAAAGAACATGAGCAGAGTTGAGAAAGCCCACATTATTGTCGGTGTTAAGCAGAATATTAGAGTTAGAGAACATTACATGATATGAGGGTCCAGAAGCGTCTTTGGCACAGAGTAAGCCAAATGCCCAAACATTGCATCAGGAAATAGCAAAGCTATTAGCAGTCTTCCTGTCATGCTGGAAAGCAAACCACAACTGGTCTTCCAGACTTCAGAAAGGAGTATCTCTGGCAGCCTCCTGAATTTTATTAAATTGGAAATCTGATAGAGAAAATTGGAAAATAATTCCAGCATATAAAGAGTTTCCTTAGGCCAAATAATGATGGGTGAGATTGTGGGGTCAGATGTCAAAGGTATACATAGAAGGTGAATACACATATAATTTTACAGAAAGGCCAAACTGTATTTTTACAAGATTTGCACTATTTTAAAACTTTGTGAAAAAGTGTATAAAAAATCTGATTTTACCACATCCTTGCTATCACTTTATGAGATGACACATTATAAATTTTACCAATTTCACAGTGGGTATGACATTTTTTTCTCTGAGATTGTAATTTTTATTTCCTTGCTTTATATGTGTAAACACATATCTGTTTCAGTATATAGGCATCTTGATTTTTGCATATTTTTATCTTATGCTTTGTAATTTAAAGCATGCTTTAAATATATGATCTATGTAATATATGATCTATGTAAGCAGTTAGCAATAATGTTGCAGGGATACCTGGTGATGTTGAAGAAGGTGTAAAGTGAAGTAGTTAACAATACAGACTCAGCAGCCAGACTCCTTGGATATGAACCATACATTCATCTCTTATTACCACAACTAGAGGCCCAGTGCATAAAATTCTTGCACTCGGGGGTGGGGGGGGGAACGTATCCATCAGCCTGGCCTATACCCTCTCATAGCACAGGAGCCCTCGGGGGATATCTGGCTGATGGGGAGCAGGACTAAGCCAGCAGTCAGACATCCTTAGCACTCCCGCCACCACTGCTGTGCTCACCAGCCAGCCCCCCGTGGGAGTGCACTGATGACCAAGGGGCAGCTTCCACATTGAGCATCTACCCACTGCTGGTCATTGTGTGTCATAGTGACCTGTCGATCTGCCATTCGGTCAATTTGCATATTAGCCTTTTTATATAGGATGACCTTGGGAAACTAATTCCCCTTCTGGGTCTCATTTACCTAGTCTTTAAAATGAGCATGAGAACATAAATAGCTCATCAATTTACTGTGAGGATTTAGTGTTATTATATAAAAAAAGTACTCAGACAAGTGTTCAGCAGATAGTAAGCAGTATGTAGGAGTTGACAAGCAATACAGTGTTTTATTACTACCTCATTCTCTAATATCTCAATGGAATACAGGGAAAAATGAATCTCAGAAAAGCTGAATGAAAGACATTTTGAGTGACTTTCTCCACATATTCCTAGTACCAAGGCCTGGAAATAGAATGCCACTTTTTCAGATAACTTAACTGCTAACCCTACTTCAACTCAAGTCATACAATCAATAATATAGTAATCAATCATTAATATGGGTAAAGTAAATGACAGTCAGAACTGTGTCAGAAGTGTGTTTATGTTGCTTTTTCTGTTTCTTGTCAGTACTTCATGATGTCAGAAACCACATTTAAAAATTAGTTCATTTGTAAATTGTCTAGATTATCCAAAAGTTAGTAACCAGGATTTTCCATAATAAAAGAAAACATTTTATTTTTAAAATAAGTTTGAAATTACAAAATAGCAGTTTGGAGAGGAAACAAGATGGTGGCACAGGTAAATGCCTGTACTGCTGCCTCCCACAACCACATCAAAATTACAACTAAAATACAGAACAACTATCATCCAGAACCACAGGAAAGCTGGCTGAATGGAAGTACTACAACTAGAGAGGTAAAGAAGAAAGAGCATTGAGACTGGTAGGAGGAGTGGAGGCATGGAACGGGCTGGTCCGGCACATGGGAGTGTCACTTTTTTAATCGGGAGGGAGATTGCCTCTTTGGAGGCCACCTAGAGGAGCAAGGAGTCCCAGCCCCACACCAGACCCCCAGCCCAGGGTTCCAGGGCTGGGAAAAGAAGTCCCATGGGCAGTAAGAACTACGGACTGTAACAACAAGAGCAGATTGGAGCTGAGTGAGACACAAGCTGCTAGAAATCCAGCTGCTCCTCTAAAAAGGCTGGCACCATGAACTGGATTTACAAGCTCCCACTTGCTCTGAGCTCTAATGTCGGGCAAGGCTCTGGGGGACCCAGAAAAATAGGGAGAAACTGGACTGTCTGGCACCAGGACAGGAACTCTGGGGTGGCTTTATTCCAGAAAGAGGTACTTGCAGTGGTAATTGTTCCCATGCTGAGACCTCCATGGTATAGGGCTAACTGGCAGACATTTCTGTTAGCTCCACCCTGGAGATTCCCAGAGACACCGCCCCACCCAACTTACAACCCCACCCAATCTGTGTGAAGCAGCTTTTGCATATGAAAGGCCTGTCCTTTCTCAACCTAAAACCTGTCAAACAAGCTGCAGCTGGGTCAGGGAGCTCCAAAGCCAGTGGTTCTCAACCTGTGGGTCGCGACCCCTTTGGGGGTCGAACGACCCTTTCACAGGGGTCGCCTAAGACCATCGGAAAACACATATATAATTACATATTGTTTTTGTGATTAATCACTATGCTTTATTATGTTCAATTTGTAACAATGAAAATACATCCTGCATATCAGATATTTACATTATGATTCATAACAGTAGCAAAATTACAGTTATGAAGTAGCAACGAAAATAATTTTATGGTTGGGGGTCACCACAACATGAGGAACTGTATTAAATGGTCGCGGCATTAGGAAGGTTGAGAACCACTGCCCAAAGCTATCAATAAGATGCCCAAGGCTGGCACCAGCACCAGTCTGCCTTGCTTCACACTGGGCCTCGTCTGGGCACTTCCAAACCCAATACAAAGAAGAGGAATCTGCATATCTCTGTGTAGCTCCTGCTGGGTGGCCATAGGCAGTGGCTTACTTTGTACCTCCTTGGAGATCCAAGATCCAGTGTACCCAGTGGTCAGTGTGAGACCATACCAGCTTACAACTATTCACATCCATAAGTGACACACTCAAGGGGCAGATTCAGTGAGCACCAAAACCCCACTAAAGCAAGTCCTGCCCCATAAGGGTGTCTTCTGCACAGCAGCTCTCCCACTGTAGTAGAAGCTGGTCCCCACAGCCAATTGGCTTGGAGGTCAATTCCTCCCAGTGATACCAACAACAATCAAGGCTCAGCTATAACAAGACTGCGCACACAGCCCACAAAGTGGTGCACCAAGAGTGTTCACCTCAGGTGATTGGGGAGGCTGAGCCACTGGGCCTTATAAGACACCTACTACACAAAGCCACTTTATCAACTCAAGGAGACTTAGTAGTTACTCAATACATAGAAACAAACACAGGGAAGCAGCCAAAATGTGGAGACAGAGAAATATGTCACCAATGAAAGAAATGAAAGAAAGCAAACTACTGGATATAGAGTTCAAAACCACAGTTATAATGTTACTCAAGAATCTTCTAGAAAACTCTGAGAAACTTAGTGAGACCTTTAAGGATCTTAGTGAGAATGCCAAAAAAATAAAATGGAAAAGGACCAGCAGAAATTAAGCATATACAAACTTAAATAAAGAATATTATATAGGGATTCAACAGTAGACTAGAGGATCCCAAGAATTAAGTCAATGATTTGAAACATGAAGAAGCAAAAAACACCCAACCAGAAGAGCAAAAAGAAAAAAGAATCCAAAAATATGAAGATAGTGTAAGGAGCCTCTGGGACAACTTCAAGTGTACTAACATCTGAATTATGGGGATGCCAGAAAAGAGAGAGAGAAAGACATTGAAAACCTATTTGAAGAAATAATGACAGAAAACTTCCCCAACCTAGTGAAAGAAATAGACTTACAAGTCCAGGAAACACAGAGGACCCCAAACAAGAGGAATCCAAAGAGGAACACACCAAGACACATCATAATTAAAATGCCAAGGGCAAAAGACAAAGAGAGAATCTTAGAGCAGCAAGAAAAAAAACAGTTAGTTACCTACAAGGAAGTACCCATATGACTGTCAGCTGATTTCTCAACAGAAACTATGGAGGCCAGAAGGGAGTGGCAAGAAATATTCAAAGTGATGAATAGCAAGAAGCTACAACCAAGAATACTCTATCCAGCAAAGCTATCATTTAGAATTGAAGGTCAGATAAGAGCTTCACAGACAAGAAAAAGCTAAAGGAGTTCATAACCACCAAACCAGTATTATATGAAATGCTGAAGGGTATTCTTTAAGAAGAGTAAGAAGAAGAAAGAGGTAAAGATAAAAAATTATGAACAACAAAGTAACAACAAATACATATCTATCAACAAGTGAATCTAAATATCAAGTGAATAAAAAATCTAATGAACAGAATAAACTGGTGAATGGAATAGAATCAGGGGCATGAAAATGGAATAGACTGACAATTCTCAGAGGGAAGAGGTGGGGGGAGTGTGTGGGAAGAGATTAGACAAAGATCTTATCTGCATATATGCAGTACGTATGGACACAGACAATAGGATGGCAAGGGCCAAGGGTAGGGTGGGAACCTGGTGGAGAGGAGCTATGGGGGGCAGGGGGAAAAGGGACATCTGTAATAATCTCAACAATAAAGATGAAAAAAATAGCAAGCTCAAGTCCAATTATTTTAATAATGAAGACATTGATTTTGGATAATATGTTTAATTTAATAAAGGAATTTCTATTTGAAAATGTTTATAAATTATCATTTTAGAGAATAGATTTTATTCCCATATGGGTAGCTCCAATGACTAATTTTCAGTAGGACTACTGAAATCAAGATGTCTATATACTGAAACAGATATATGTTTACATATATACAGCAGTTTCTTTTTAGAACCCCAGAAAGTAACTATCATACTCACTATGAAATTGGTAACATTTTAAAAGTTTAATACCATCAAGTAATAGCAAAGATGTGATAAAATCAGAAATATTTGTACACTTTTTAAAAAATATATTTTATTGATTTTTTACAGAGAGGAAGGGAGAGGGATAGAGAGTTAGAAACATCGATGAGAGAGAAACATCGATCAGCTGCCTCCTGCACATTCCCCACTCGGGATGTGCCCGCAACCAAGGTACATGCCCTTGACCAGAATCGAACCTGGGACCCTTCAGTCTGCAGACCGATGCTCTATCCACTGAGCCAAACTGGTCAGGGCAAGAAATATTTATACACTTTTGAAAACTTTATTTTTTTAAACACTAGATATAGGCTCATTTTTTTTTTGGAGGGAAAGAAATTTATTAGATCTTATGTTCTCTTATTGAATTACAATTGAGTAAAACCTGTAAATATTAATTACTAGAGGCCCAGTGCACAAAATTCATGCACGGGGAAAGGGAGTCTGTGTGTGTCCGTGTGTCCCTCAGCCTGACCTGCACTCTCTCCAATCTGGGAACCCTCAGGGGTTGTCCTACTGACAGCTTAGGCTCACTCCCTGTGGTTCTCTGCTCTCTGCAGGGCCTGCCTGCTCCACACTGCAGTGACTGCCAAGCAGGCCATGCTGGGAGCTGCCTGCAGGCCATGTTTGCCTGCTCCCGGGTCGCCGCAGCAATGGTCAATCAGGCTGTGCCGTGCTGGGAGCTGCCTCCTCCCTACTGTCAGTCTCCACGGACGTGATGAGGTTAATTTGCATACTCACTCCTGATTGGCTGGTGGGCATCACAAAGCTATGGTCAATTTGCATCTTTCTCTTTTATTAGTGTAGATTAGGGCTTAAATCAACTGACAAGTTATTTCAGTCCCTAATAAAATTACTACTAAAAGCCCAGTGTATAAAATTTGTACATGGGGGCAGGGGGATCCCTCAGCCCAGCCTATGCCCTTTTGCAGTCTGGGAGCCCTCAAGGGATGTCTGACTGACAGCTTAGGCCCGCTCCCCACAGGAAGCGGGCCTAAGCCATCAGTCAGACATCCTTAGCACTGCCCAGAGGCAGGAGCCCAGCTTCTGGCTGCACGGCACTCCTCCTGTGGGAGCGCACTGTCCACAAGGGTGCAGTTCCTGCATTGAGCATCTTCCCCTGGTGTTCAGTGCAAGTCATAGCAACTGGTTGTTCTGCTGTTTGGCCTATTTGCATATTAGCCTTTTATTATGTAGGATAACGGTTAATTTATGTGTCTGGCTTGGCTATGGGATATTCAGATATTTGGGTAAATATTATTTTTTTATATTTTTGTGAGAGTGTTTTTAGATGAGGTTAACATTTTAATAGATGGGTTTTAAGTAAAGCAGATTGCTTTCCATATTGTGCGTGGGACTCATCCAATCAGCTGAGTCTTTGGATAGATAAAAAGACTGGTCTCCCTCAAGCAAGAAAGAATTGCACTATCAAACTGCCTTAGGACTTCATCTGCAACAACGGTTCTTCACAGCACTTGACTTTCAGATTCAAACTGGAACATCAGCTCTCCTGGGTGTCCAATCTGAAGGCCTTTGAACTGAAACTAAAGTATCAGGTGTCCCAGGTATCCATCCTTCAGACGGATTTTGGAATGTTGCCATCTATAATAGTGTAAGTCAATTTCTTATAATAATCTCTCAAAATATATATAGACATCTCCAAGGTGAGCACTCACAGGTTGCAGACACAGGCCTGAGTAGCAGTAAACATACACATATTTTATTAATTCTATTTCTCTGGAGAATTCTGACTAATATAATTACTATAGAAAATTACGCATACTTAAGTCCATTTCTCCATAACAAATAAATATTTTTAAAAACATGTTTTTTATTGGTTTCAGAGAGAGGAAGGGGGAAGAAGAGAGGGATAGAAACATCAATGATGAGAGAGAATCACAGATCGGCTTCCTCCTGCACACTGCCCACTGGGGATCAATCACAACCAAGGCATGTGCCCTGACTGGGAATCTAACCAGTGACCTCTTGGTTCATGACTTGATGCTCAACCACTGAACCACACTGGCCAATTAAAATTTTCATATGTCTTGCAACCAGGGACTGGGGCATGGAGTGAATACAAGTACATTACCACACACACACACACACACACACACACACACACACACATACACACATCTGTACATTAATTCAATTTGATTTTTAACAGGACAGGATTCAATCTAATTGGTATGTAAATATTTGTAGGTTTATATCTTTAATCAATGCTTTTAGCTTTTTATTCCCTATATTATTTACATATTTGAAAATCTTGCTTTCTGGTATTGTTTTTTTTTAAAAAACAATAAAACATTTTAAGCAACTCCCATAAAATATGATGGATTCTTGGCATGTTTACACAACTCTATACTTAAAATCCTTGAAAATTATCAAAAAGAAGCTACATAGTAAAATATTCATTTATATTGATTGAATAGCATTATTATCCTGCTTGAAGTTGTTTGTGTTTTTAGTCAATTTCAGAACATTTATCCAGAAAATTTTTATAAAACTATGATGACTAGGTTTGTGCAGTTATGGCTTAGTTTTTCAATTTCTTGTTCCTCAACAGAAAGTTAAGTTGAAGACATAATGAAACCAGGAACCATACTCATCCCAAGACCTAAAGATTCCTAAAAGAGAGATTATAAAAAATAAGACATAGAGAAGAATAAAAAGTAAAAATCTTCTTTTTTTCTAGGCAGCTACCCTGAGTCACTTGAGATTTGATAAAAAAATCCCTAATCACCTAAAAAAAATTCTGTGAATTGGAAGGCATAAAAGTGAGCCACACCAAACTTTTGTCAAAGTTATCTGTTTTTCTTTCAACAGCAGACCAAATCTGAAACAAATTGATCCATTACCACTTTCAGGTAATGGATCAGTGATCCATACTCATCACAAGTCTAGCATTGCACAAACAAAGTACAAATTTAAATGCCCCAATTCAAATTTGAATAAGTTTGTAGCTATGAGAAGACATTTACAATATTAAAGCAGCATTTAATGAAGACAATAACTCAAGATTATAGGTGAATTGTGAGTTTCAGACTGAAAACATAAAAATATTTTTCAACAATCTAAAATAAATTAGTGAAAAAAATAACTGTTTTTACAAATAGCTTAACCAGAAGAGGTAACAAGAGGTTAAATAAAAGCTATAAAACAAAAGGAAGAAAATGAACATTGTTCTGGTAGATCTCAACAAGTTAAAAATAATAATAAAAACATCACATATCAATAATTGGTTAGAAAATATTTGGATAAATATATAAAATACAAAATTATGAGAGAATAAAAGTCATTACAGAGAAAATCAATGATTAACCAGAGAGCAGTGATAAAATAGCTAAAACATACATACTAATGAGCATATTCTTGGCTATATTAACTTATTTAATCACCACAGAAATCTTCTGAGGAAAATCATCCTATCATTTCCCCCTCCCAGTGGCTAATCTCAGTGTATCAACTGAGGCACAGATAAACTAAATTATCCTGTGGTCACAGCAGCCAAATTATGGAGCTGTTATGAAAACCTAATCTGGCTTTCATCTGAGTATACTTTCTTAACTTTTATGCTAAACTGCATCTCATGAGGTAACATAAAAATGGCCAAAGAAATTCAACATGCAAGTAATAGGTGATCCTGAAATAGAAAACAATGAAAAAACTGAACTATATTGAATAAAATTATCAAATTAAGTACTTATTGAATATGTATGTTAAGCACCAACATATTTCATAAAGATTGATTTATATTGAAATATATGTTGATAAAATGACCAAATTTCAATTATAATAAAAACTAATAAAATTACCAATATACCTGCCAGGTATAAAGGTATAATATCATTCTGAATTTGCCTTTTCCATGCTAATATTCATTTCCAGAATACAGTAAGTTAAATATATAGAATTGAATGGGGGGGAGTTTAATTTAGTTAAGATATATATGAAGATATTTTCAATTACACAACTTCTCTGATAAAGAGATAACAAAATTACCAAATGATAAAATTAAACTGAACAAGCACAAAAATCACAGTAAGTACTATAACTATAAGTTTAAAATATAGAACTAAGAAAATGGAAAGCCAAAGAAGAAAAAAGACAAATATTTAAAAACAAAGTCTGTTTTAGTAAAATCTCTGGGACCTTATATTTCAAAATGGTAGGAATTTTTTAATCTTAAAAAACTGCATTCTACAAATATAGTAATATAGTTAAAATAGACTATAAGAGAAAATGCCGGTGCATTGACACATAAAACAGAGTGCTGTCTTTGTTGAGGGGAAGATAGGTAGCATATTAAATTATTGGATTGTTAAAACAAACTATTAGTTTCAATTGTTTCTGAAAAGCAGAATTTTAGGGTAGAAGATCCTCCATTAAACATTTATATACTCTGGAATTTTTATAAAAACAGTATATGCTATTTTAAAAATATGAAATGCCTTTGGATTCATGCAATTTAGGTTCAAATATTGTGAACATAAGGTCATTTACTCAAATTTTCTAACAGATTTCTCACATGAAAAATAGTAACAATGACCTCAAAGTACAATACTACACAAAGTGTGCTTGAGTATTAAATTAGATAATGCATATAAACAATTTAGCACAGTGACTAACACATAATAATTGTGCAATTATAATTAACTCGATGCCTGGTGCATGAAATTTGTGCACTGGGGGGTGGGGTCCCTCAGCCCAGCCTGCCCCCTCTCACAGTCCCAGAGCCCTCAGTGGATGTCCTACTGACGGCCACAGTCTGGCAACAGAGGCTCAGAGCAGGCGCTGTGTGTGTGTGTGTGTGTGTGTGTGTGTCCACTGGGGGCCTGCCCCCAGCTGCGTCGGAGGCTCGGAGCAGTTGCCCCGTGTGTGTGTGTGTGTCCACTGAGGGCCTGTCCCCAGCCACATCAGAGGCTCAGAGCAAGCACCCAGTGTGTGTGTGTGTGTGTGTGTGTGTGTGTGTGTGTGTCCGCTGTGGCCTGTCCCCAGCCACACCACGGAGGCTTTGAGCAGGCACCCCATGTGTGTGTGTGTGCATGTGTGCGTGTGCGTGTGCGTGTGTGTGTGTGTGTGTGTCTGCTGGGGGCCTGCCACCAGCCACACCACGGAGGCTTTGAGCAGGCACCTCTCTTTGTTGATCTCTCACACTCCTGGCCTTCACCTGCGTGTTGTTCTCTTCCTTGACCTGTGGCCAGGGCTGGGTGCTGCCTGCGGGCCATGCTTGCCTGCTCGCAGATCACCGTGGTGACTCGCAAGCAGACCTTGCTGGGTGCTGCCTGTTGGGGGCTGCCTGCGGGCCGCACTTTCCTGCTCGCAGATCGCCCCGGCAACCTGCCAGCAGGCCCTGCTGGGGGCTGCCTGCTGGGTGCTGCCTGCGGGCCCCGCTTGCCTAATCGTGGATCACCATGGTGATCCATGAGCAGGCCCTACTGGGGGCTGCCTGCGGGCCATGCTTGCCTGCTCGAGGGCCACGCAACCTGCTCGCGTGACCTGAGGCAATGCCTGCTAGGCTCACGTTGCCAGGGTGACACCGCCAGCATCCTGCCCCGCAGCTATGGGTGCCGCCATCTTTGTTGGGGAGTGATCGTTAATTTGCATATTACTCTTTTATTAGATAGGATTACTGTTGTGATGTTTATTTTTAATTCATGTACACCAATTTCATTTTAATAAATTATTTTTTAGAGAGAAAGGTAGGGAGAGGGAGAAAGAGAAGCATTGATGTGAGAGCAAAACTGCCTCTTGCATGTCCCCTGTTGGGGATGAAGCCTGCAATCTGGTTGATATGCACTGAGTGGAAGTCAAACTGGCAATCTTTCTATGCACAGGACAATGCTCAACCAACTGAGTCACACTGGTCAGGAACAAAGGCAATATTTTAAAAGGCTGCTAATCCAGTCTTCTTTCAGATTGCATTACTGTGTTAAACTTTCAATTGACTCCTTGCAGTGTACTAGTATGCACCATGATATCTCTTTGAAATTATACATTATATTTGAAAAGAAAAGGTGTGTGCTATTCTATTTCCTTATTTGAAGAGAATCACATTTTACAAGCTAATATAACAGTTTTTATTCTATCTTAATTGACATTCAATCTACAATGAACAGTAAGAAATCTGTTTAGTATCATTCTACCTTAGCCAAGATCATTTGGCCTCACTATTCAATATTTTACTTCCTAACTTTGTCCCTCTGGTAAATACACTGTTTTGAGTAGACTTTAATTCTGAAAATTAGTCAACTGATATATTAAATGTTGTATCCTTTCACTATTCATTTTGAAAAATACTTAATACCTTTCTTTTCCCTGGGGTATTCATGTTTTCTTACTAAAGAAGTTATTTCTGTGTTAGCTATTTAACAGTCAGAGGAATTTTTATAAAATATTCTTAGGGGTAAATTTCAATTAAATGAAACCATGTATTTTGACCAAAGAAATAAAATTAAAACTCTTAAAGTTTATATTTAATTCATAAATTTATGTGTGTTTTTAAAGGTGAAGTGGAGATTAGTACTTTAGAATTTGTTGTGTTTCAGATACCTTTGGTCTTTCAGTTACTGCTATTTGCCCCTAGAAATTTTGCATTATTTATTCTTTTCGGGTATAAGTACAAGGCTTTGCAAGGCCATTGCTTCTCAGTATCACTTCACTCATTTGTATTCCTTCATTGTGATTGTAAAAGTTACAACGCAGTTATTTTTTTACTTTATACTTTAATAAGTGACATAAAGTTTGATTTCCTCTCTTCTATCTACACACATTTTATAACATTTTTGATCTGTATTCATCTATATAATCCTAAACCTGAGTTGAGGTTTGAGGACTATGGCAGCTGTATAAATCTTACAATAATCGATAAAAGAATACAGATGTCAAATCAGAAACATGGAGTTTCTGTACTGTAGAAACCGTTGCCTCTAGACGAGTCATCTGCTCATTTTGATCATAAATTTTACTTGAATGAATAACCTGGAAATATTTAATAGTGTTGTGTCCCTACTAAATAGTAAAATTTAGAAAACCTAGTCATTACATATTTCCCATATTGATAAAATATTTTTAAAGCTATGTTTACATGGATTGAAGAATATACATTCAAAATTAAAGAAACACTTATAAAGTAATCCTCTTGAAGCAAATTCTTTGTAACTATTGAAATATTTTAGGTAAGTATTCAGTTTCAGTGATAAATTTCTCACATTCATTCATTCAATACTCTGAAGAAAAGAGCCCTGACTTAGTGTTAATCACTGATAATAATAAAAATATTAGAGACTGAAAAAATGGCGGAGGCTTAGACAGACGTGTTGGTGCTTTATCCCGGAGCAGATAGGGGCGAGCAGCTGAAACGGGTAACAATCAGCCCGATCAAGCTGGGGAGGTTCAGCTGAGAGGCAGTCTGCAGCCAGGAAAGACAGAGAACTCCTAAAAAATGCGGATGGTTAGAGATTGAGGCTGAAACCTCCCCCTGGGCGCCAGCGCAGCGGCGAGACCACGCCATCTTGGGTTGCAGTTACCGGTTACCGGCATCCAGAGAACGGCTACTAACCCGGCGCCTACCAACCCGGAGGCAACGACTCGCAAGCAGCGCGACTACAAGAGCCCAGCGGAGACCTGCATCCCTCCACGGAAAGGTTAGACTTACCCCAAAGGTGCGGTTTGCAGTTCAGGTTGGAGCGAGGAACGCGCGCGCGGGCGCAGGGGGAAATCTGCGCACTCCAAAATCCGCGCACATAGAGGCCAGGGTAATCCGCAAGTGGGGAGGGCTCCCGCAGGGCTGCTGCCAGAAGGTAACACTATAAATGAGCCCATAATTGGACTGGATGCAAAAAGGGCTACCTCAGAGTTTCCCTGATAGCCGGCTACGTGTTGCCAGGGGCTTGAGCGCGCGCAGACATAACGCGCAGACATTTCGCGCAGTTCTGGAGGGTGGAACCCTGCGAGTTCGAACAGCTTCCCAGGCTCTTGTTTGCGCACTTCCTCTTACTTCTGGGAGTTTGATTGTTGACCCCATTGGATGTGATTGCCCAGTTGGGGTCACTGGCAGAGCTTGTGGGGGAGGATTGTTTTTGGGGAGCCGGGGAAACAGAGCTGGGAGAGGCGCCTGGGGAACCAGCTCTGGGCGGAGCTGGTTCAGGTACAATACAGAGCTCCTGGTCGGAGAGAACTTATAGCCTCGGAGGTCAATCCAGAAACACTGCCACCCAGAGCCAGAGCCACGAACTGACTCTTCTGTAAATACAGATAAGGCAATAAGGGGATTTTACGGCCGGCCTTAAAATCAGGACTGTGGCTTACAACACGGAGGAGCAGTGTACCAGAGGGAAACTCAACATTCTCCTGAATTCCGGGTGGGCCAATAAGAAGAGTAGAAGATCTGAAGCACCTGCATTACTGCACATTTTTATTTTTTATTTTTTTAAATTACTTTTTCTCCTTTTAATTAAGAAAACATTTTTTTTTCTGTTTTTCTTTTTTCTTTTTCTCCATCACCTGATTTTGCCCTTTCAGCTACTACATTTTTATTTTTAACTAGTATTATTACCGCTACCATTTTACCATTCTTTTAAGTGTCATTTTATTTTGTCTTTATTTTATTTTGGGACTAATGTTCTCCATTCTATTTTCATCGTTCCTTTAGCAACATTGTTCTCTACCTCAATTTGCCTCTGTGCTAAACAATCTTCCCCACTTTTTCCATTTTGCTGTCCTGTTTCTCTTACCCTACTCCAGCTTTTGATTTTCCCTATTCTTTTTACCCCATGTCAAAATTTAACCCTGCTTATATATCCTACGTCCAATCCCCTGTTCTAAATCCTTATACACCTTTCCCTTATCTTCCTTCACTATCCAATTTTTTTTCTCTTCTTCTTCTTCTTTTCTCTCTCTATTGTCTTATTGTTGTTTGCTTGATTGACGAGTATATTGGGTTTTTTTTTTTTTAGGATTGTTTGTGAGGTTAGACTGCTTATTCTTTTTATTTTCCTGCCCCTCCCTCTCCCCCCCCTCCCCTGGTTATTTCTGTGTTTCTGTTTCCCCTTGCGTCGCTTGATATTATTGGTTGTTTGTAGTTTGTATTCATCTCCAGGAATCTGTTGCTGTAATTTGTTGGTATTAGTGGCGGACCTATAGGAGTTTTCTCCTCATATAAATAGTCTCTTCCCCTTTTATACTTCATTCTCTTTTCTCTCTTACTTTTTTTTTTCCTCCTCTTTTTCCCCTCCCTTTCCC
>NW_005871115.1:191500-193912 GCF_000147115.1 Myotis lucifugus
GACAGGAGGAGAGCCTAAGGGAGCTTTGGGACAACATGAAACGAAACAACATACGAATAATAGGGGGTGCCAGAACAACAGAAAGATGAACATGGATTAGAAAACCTATTCGAAGAAATAATATCAGAAAACTTCCCTGAGGTGGGGAAGAAAAAAGTCACACAAGCCCAGAGAGTCCCAAACAAGGTGAACCCGAAAAGACCCACACCAAGACACATCATAATTACCATGGCAAATGTTCAGGATAAAGAGAGAATCTTACAGGCTGCAAGAGAGAGACGGAAAGTAACATACAAGGGATCTCCCATTAGATTATCAAATGATTTCTCAACAGAAACACATCAGGCCAGAAAAGAATGGACGGAAATCTACAAAGTGATGCAAAGCAAAGGACTGAATCCAAGAATACTCTATCCAGCAAGGCTATCATTCAAAATTGAAGGGGAAATAAGAAGCTTCACAGACAAAAAAGGGCTAAGGGAGTTTATCACCACCAAGCCAGCCATGCAAGAAATGCTAAAGGGACTGGTGTAAAAAGAAGAAACATCAAGCTCAGAAAGAAAACAGCCACACATACACACAAAAAGAAATGGCTACAAACAAGTACCTTTCAATAATAACTTTAAATGTAAATGGACTAAATGCTCCAACCAAAAGACATCGGGTGGCTGAATGGATAAAAAAACATGACCCATACATCTGCTGTCTACAAGAGACCCACCTCATTAGAAGGGACTCACACAGACTGAAAGTGAAGGGATGGAAAAATATCTTTCACGCAAATGGAAAGGAAAAGAAAGCTGGGGTAGCAATACTTATATCTGACACAATACATCTCAAAGTGAAGGCCATAACCAGAGATAAGGAAGGCCACTTCATAATACTAAAGGGATCAATACAACAAGAAGATATAACCCTGGTAAACATATATGCACCCAATGCAGGAGCACCCACATACATAAGAAAACTTCTGGAAGATATCAGGGGAGAGATCGACAACAATACAATCATAGTAGGGGACTTTAATACACCACTGACATCACTGGATAAATCCGCTAGACAAAAACTCAGCAAAGAAACAGCAATCCTAAATGACTCACTAGATCAGATGGACTTAATTGACATCTTCAGAACACTTCACCCCACAGCTGCGGAATATACATTCCTCTCAGGTGCTCATGGGACATATTCAAAAATAGACCACATATTGGGTCACAAGCAAAGTCTCCACAAATTCAAGAAGATTGAAATCATAAAAAGCTTCTTCTCAGACCACGATGGCATAATGTTAGAAATAAACTACAATAAAAACAACCCAAAATACTCAAACACTTGGAAGCTGAATAGCATGTTATTAAATATTGATTGGGTTACCGATGACATCAAAGAAGAAATTAAAAACATCCTGGACACTAATGACAATGAAAACACAACAATCCAAAACCTCTGGGACACAATGAAAGCAGTCCTGAGAGGAAAGTTTATAGCTCTACAGGCCTATCTCAAAAAACAAGAAAAAATGGTAGTCAATCATCTAACTCTACAACTCAAAGAATTAGAAAGAGAGCAACAAGAAAACCCCAGAGTGAGCAGAAGGAAGGAGATAATAAAGATTAGAGCAGAAATCAATGACATAGAGACCAAAAAAACAATACAGAAAATCAATGAAACCAAGAGCTGGTTCTTTGAAAGGATAAACAAGATTGACAAACACCTAGCCAGGCTCACCAAGAAGCAAAGGGAGAGGTCCCAAATAAACCAAATCAGAAATGATAGAGGCGAAATAACAACAGACCCCACAGAAATACAAATGATTGTTAAACAATACTACGGGCAACTCTACTCCAACAAACTAGACAACCTGGAGGAAATGGACAAATTCCTAGAAAAATACAACATTCCAAAACTCAATCAGGAAGAATCTAAAAACCTCAATAGGCCAATAACTATGGAAGAAATTGAAGCAGTCATCAGAAAGCTTCCAGCAAACAAAAGCCCAGGGCCAGACGGCTTCACAGGGGAGTTTTACCAAACATTCAAGGAAGAACTAAAACCTACCCTCCTCAGACTACTACAAAAAATTCAAGAGGAAGGAACGCTTCCAAGCTCATTCTATGAAGCCAGCATCACCCTAATACCAAAACCAGGTAAAGACATCACAATGAAAGAGAATTACAGGCCAATATCCCTCATGAACATAGATGCCAAAATCCTCAACAAAATCTTAGCAAATCGGATCCAGCAGTACATCAGAAGGATCATACACCATGACCAAGTAGGATTTATCCCAGAGATGCAAGGATGGTACAACATCCGTAAATCAATAAATGTGATACATCACATAAACAAATTGAAAGAAAAAAACCACATGGTCATATCAATTGATGCAGAAAAAGCATTCGACAAAATCCA
>NW_005871115.1:195453-221702 GCF_000147115.1 Myotis lucifugus
GGTAAATTTAAATTAAATGAAACCATGTATTTTGACCAAAGAATAAAATTAAAACTCTTAAAGTTTATATTTAATTCATAAATTTATGTGTGTGTTTAAAGGTGAAGTGGAGATTAGTACTTTAGAATTTGTTGTGTTTCAGATACCTTTGGTCTTTCAGTTACTGCTATTTGCCCCTAGAAATTTTGCATTATTTATTCTTTTCGGGTATAAGTACAAGGCTTTGCAAGACCATTGCTTCTCAGTATCCCTTCACTCATTTTTATTCCTTCAATGTGATTGTAAAAGTTACAACACAGTTATTTTTTTACTTTATACTTTAATAAGTGACATAAAGTTTGATTTCCTCTCTTCTATCTACACACATTTTATAACATTTTTGATCTGTATTCATCTATATAATCCTAAACCTGAGTTGAGGTTTGAGGACTATGGCAGCTGTATAAATCTTACAATAATCGATAAAAGAATACAGATGTCAAATCAGAAACATGGAGTTTCTGTACTGTAGAAACCGTTGCCTCTAGACGAGTCATCTGCTCATTTTGATCATAAATTTTACTTGAATGAATAACCTGGAAATATTTAATAGTGTTGTGTCCCTACTAAATAGTAAAATTTAGAAAATCTAGTCATTACATATTTCCCATATTGATAAAATATTTTTAAAGCTATGTTTACATGGATTGAAGAATATACATTCAAAATTAAAGAAACACTTATAAAGTAATCCTCTTGAAGCAAATTCTTTGTAACTATTGAAATATTTGAAGTATTCAGACTCAGTGATAACTTTCTAATAAAAAAATAATAATAAAAAAAAATAAAGAAGCATCTACTTAAAAAAAATAAAAATAAAAATAAAAATATTAGAATAATGTGATGCCATGGTATCCTCAAATGCTTAATTCACCTGAAAACTAAGATAATTCACTCATTTCTTCACATCAGGTTTGGCATGATGGTGACATTTTTATTAGTGTTTCCTCAACTATAGCAATCATCCATACAGCAGCTCTTATCTACAAAGCTCCCTCCTGTAAGAGTTAGGGCAATTCTAAATTATAAATTTGCTCTGTCACATTGAACTCAATAGTTAAATATGTTACCCTGTGTGACAGATGGTGACCCATATTTCTAATATAATTAGAATTCCCTGTATTTCTGCTTCTGATTTACCTATACTTAAATGTTTCTAGTAAAGTAATATGCATATATTGGAGGGCATGTGTGATTCATGGATTCACAATCATATGGTACAGGAATAGTTTCAGACCCAGGTGCAGTGCTGTCTTGGGGTAGTGGATTTTCACTCAAGTGAAAAAGGATGTAGTTGAAAAATGGTTTCTATGTAGCAATTAAGAAAAGGATGCAGTGGAGACTGAAGTTTATAGCTTCACCTAAATATCACTACAGTTTTAAGATAACCAGGCAGGTGAAGAGCTGTTCTAGGACTGTCTCTTATTTCAACTAATTCCCTACTTGTTCTGTTTCTTATCTATTCTTCATACTAATTCATTATGATAATCTTATCCTTTTCCCAATTCTCTAAGCTACTGTGTTTAACCTTTTTTATTGGGGTGCTGGGATTACCTAAAATGGATTCATGCTTTTGGAAAAGGGATGTGTGTGTGTGTGTGTGTGTGTGTGTGTGTGAGACAGAAAGAGAGAGAGAGAGAGAGAGAGAGAGAGAGAGAGAGAGAGAGAGAGAGAGAGAAATGGATGGAGCTCTCTGGAATGAATATTTTCACAAAGTTGTGAGTCTTAAGGCATTACAAGTTACTAGACTTTGAGTCTTATTATTGTTAGCCATAATTCTACAGGGATGCCAATTCCAGGATTCACAAAGTCCAGAATTTATTTAATTTTATTTAATTAGAATCTAATTTGGTGCTGATAGTAAGAATCCTTTGTTTGTCTCTGTAAATCCAGCAGTCCTTCCAGCAGAATCTTGTCTACCTTCCTATGAAACAAAACCTCAGGGGATGCAAAATCTTTACTTTGTTGAACCTAGGTACTCTCCTCTGTTTTTCTGAAAATTAAAAATCTTTAAAATCTTAGAAAAACTAAAAATAGTTTTTACAAAAACTGTGAGCTACTTATCTATGAAAAAATTAAAGTATAATGCAATTTAATTATATCCAGTATATATAAAACATGTTCTATAAGAATGTTATACTACGAATTATTGGGTATGGTATATTAAGGAACATTTCATAGGGGATTAAATCCAGTAGTGAAGACTGGTAAGTCACAGCCACTCAATCCTTATAATGACTAAAATGGACTTTACTGCCAGAGAAAAGCAAAGGGAACCATTAATTTATACTTTTTTTATATTAGGTACATTCATTTGTTAAGTCAGTTTACTTAGTATTATGTCAATGAAGCTTAAGAACAATTATTTGAAGTCTCAGAAAAAATTTGAGTGTGCATGCACACAGAGGAGAGAGAGAGAGAGAGAGAGAGAGAGAGAGAGAGAGAGAGAGAGAAAGAGAGAGAGAGAGTTTTAGGGGAAGTGTTTAGGGTTCAAAGGTTTATCAGACTTAAAGACAGGGACAAATGCATATTTGGAAACAAGAGAACACAATGCAAATACCCTGAAATTGGATTTTATTGAGAAGCCTAATGAAAATAGTAAGATAACCCTTATATGTCATGTTCCTTATTGACATTATTGTCTGTGCATTTATTTATTACTAGAGGCCCGGTGCACAAAAATTTTTACACTTGGGGAGGGGTCCCTCAGCCTTGCCTGCACCCAATCACAGTCCAGGACCCCTTGGGGGATGTCCACCTGTCAACTTAGGCCCACTGCCCAAGGGATCAGGCCTAAGCTTGCAGTCAGACATCCTTTTGGCAGCCAGGGAGTCCACGGGGGATGTCTGACTAAAGGCTTAGGCCCCCAAGGGATCAGGTCTAAACCATTAGTTGGACATTCTTAGTGCTGCCACAGAGGTGGGAGAGGCTCCTGCCACCACCACTGCGCTGGCCAGCCATGAGCCAGCTTCTGGCTGAGTGGCACTCCCCATATGGAAGTGCACTGACCACCAAGGGGCAGCTCTTGTATTGAGTGTCTGCCCCCTGGAGGCCAGTGCCCATGATAGCAACCGGTCATTCTGCCGTTCAGTCAATGTGCATATTAGCCTTTTATTATTATTACTAGAGGCCTGGTGCACAAAATTCGTGCATGGGAAGGGGGTCCCCTCAGCTTGGCCTGCACCCTCTCTAATCTGGGACCCCTCAAGACCTCTGGCTCTTAACCACTCACCTGCCTGCCAGCCTGATCTCCCTAACTGCTCTCCCCTGACACCCTGTTCACCCTAACTGTTCTCACCTGCTGATCTGATCCCCATAACTGCTCTCCCCTACCTGCCTGATTGCCTCTAACCACCTCTGCATTGGCCCCTGCATGTTTGTGTCTCCAACCCGGCCACCAGCAGCCCCAGCACTGCAGAGGCTGGCCTTAGGGATGCTGGGTGCCTGGCCTGTGGGTTTGTGTCTCTAATCTAGCCCCCAGAAGCTCCAGAGCCACCTGGCCGCTATGGGCATCGCCATCTTTATTGGGTTAATTTGCATACTCATCCTGATTGGCTGGTAGACATAGTGGAGTGAGGACCAATTTGCATGTTTCTCTTTTATTAGTGTAGATATAGGATGTCCCTATTTCCCCCCTTTTGCCCCCTCTACCCAGCTCTTGCCCCCCACTTCTCTCTGGCCATCACCATACTGTTGTCTGTGTCCATAGGTTGTGCATATATTTTCTTTGGCTAATCCCTTCTTAAATTCACTTCTTTAAATTTGTATTTTCAGATAAGTGCTTATAACTGCACTATTATATATTTTCTATTATATCATTTAGAATTAAGATATCTTTTTAATTGAACCCTTGTAAATTTTAGCACAATTTAATAAATTATGCTAGAAGCAATTAGGAGATTTTTCATGTAATGCAGATACATTTCAATTAATATTTTATTAATTTTTAATTTTTTAATATTTTAATTTGAAATAATCTCATACATGTAAAAAAAAACCTATAAAATACTACAGCATATTATATGTACCCTTCACCCAATTTCTTAGGTGTTAATAATTTAAACATAACCATTATACAATTAACAAAATTTGGAATATATTTTTCTTATAATCTCTTTAATGTTACTTAATCCATTTACTTTGTTTTTGTTAATCTTCACCCAAGAATATTTTCCCATTGAATTTTAGAGAGAGTGAAGGGAAAGGGAGAGACACATTGATTGGTTGCCTCCTGCACATGCTTTGATAGAGATTGGGGATCAAGCCAGCAACTGAGGTACATGCCCTTGACTGGAATCAAACCTGGGACCCTTCAGTCCATGGGCTAATGCTCTATCCACTGAGCAAAACAGGCTGCAGCTTAATTCACTTACTTTTAATCTATATGTGTCTTTTTAAATAAAGTGGGTTTTGTTTTTGATTCACCCTCATAATCTGTCTTTTAATTGGTGCATTTATGCCACTGACTTTCACAGTTACTACCATAACAGGCAGCTTCTGGGGCTTCTGGGGTGGGCCTGCCTTGCCGCCCGGGACCCTCCGATCGGGTCCCAGGCGGCAAGGCAGGCCGGCTTCTGGAGCTTCTGGGGCCCACCTGCCCTGGATGGTGGTGCGCTGGTGGCTCACGCTGTCCCACCCTGCCTGCAGTATGCAACTTAGCCGCCATCTTTGTTGGCAGTTAATTTGCATATCATGCTGATTAGCCAATGGGAGGTGTAGTGAAGGTATGGTCAATTACCATGTTTGTCTATTATTAGATAGGGTTTTATCTCCTCTGTCCATAACTCCAGGATGCAGCTCCTCTCCCTCCCCCTAAAACTGTTTTTAGAATTATTTATAAAAATGAACTATGTACTTGGCAATAAACCATTTTTAATAAGTTTCAATGAATCATTGTTAGCTGTATCATTTATCCAATAAGATTTAATAAAGTTAAAATCAAATACCAAATTATGTATTATATTAATTAATGTTTCCAAGTTAACAACATAATTTTAAACAACACAAAGTTAAAACAGATTAATAACAAAGATCTACAGTACTTAATCAGAATGAAATATAATGAAAATGCAATCTATAAATTAATAGTATGTGCAAAGAAAAAAAAGACCTCTATTATTCTGTGAGCACCAAACCAGACTGGGCTGGGGTCTCAGACAATTTGCTCATATGATTGAAAAGATAGACAGAAACTTTACTCTTTCATGTACCCTGGCAGATACAATGCACAACATGCACGTTTTTGCGGAAGAGGATTTAACAGCACCGTTTGCTATATACCCTTTGGTAAGTCACATTTTTGGTGGGCATCTGTGTTAATTAATTGCCATAATCAAGAGTAAAAATTAAAACTTTTATATCTCTATGACAAGCAGGTCCTTACAGCTTGGAACAAGGCAATTATCTATAATAATAAAAGTGTAATATGCTAATTAGACAAGATAGCCAACCGACCTGCGGGACATCATTCCAGACGTCCTTCCGGACAAAGCTGTGGTGGTGGGGCTGAGGCAGAGGCAGTTAGGGGTGATCAGGCAGGCAGATGAGCAGTTGGGGCAATCAGGCAGGCAGAGTGATTAGGGGCAATCAGGAAGGCTGGCAGGCAAGTGTCCTAAATTGTGAGATGGTGCAAGCAGGGCTGAAGGACCTCCCCCCACCCCGCATGAATTTTGTGCACCAGGCCTCTAGTTAATTAATTAAGAATCTCACTTAAAGCCTGAGCAGGTAAAATGATAATAACAAGAAAGATTTTTTAAAAAGAGATTTCAAAACAAAAATAGGAAATATTTGCAAAACCAATATTAAGTATTTGAAAAGTCTAATGAAATAGCAAACTTCTGATAAGATTACTTAAAAATAGTTAAAGAAATTAATAATTGGTTGTGGTAATAATCACAGAAATAATAAAGATGAAAAAGTTATGTGTGAATACTTGAACAATTTCATTCCATTGTATTTAAAATTTTAAACAGTATGCAAATTTACCTGGATAAAATTTAACTTGCCACAAGCAATAGAAAAATAAATATAAATCCTGGCTAAATAATAAGCATTAAAGCCATTGAAATTATATTTGAGATTCTAAAACAAATAAAGAAACAAAATAATAGCTATAGTGCTTATATTATCAAGTTGTAATAAACATTGGAGTGTCCAGTGACATCAATAAAAAATCACCTGGTAAAGAATAGACAGGGAAATTCCCACCAACTAATTTTACTATGTTGTGTTGGATTTATAAGAAGTAAACAATACATTAAAATTTGTCCAGCTTGTGAGATAATGGAAAATATATATCAGTCTCTTGATTTCTGTCAGCTCCTAAAACCCTTGTAATTTCCTAAGTGATAAGAACTCTGAGCATCTTTTGTTCTAATATTTGGTTTTTGACCCTGGATCTTGACACAGAGCTCCTATCATCCTGCTAATTTCCTAAGTGATAAGAGCACTGTGAGTATCCTTTATTCTAATATTTAGTCTTTGTTCCTGGTTCTTGACCCAGCTCCTGACACTTTGGTAATGTCCTAAGTGATAAGAGCACTATGAGCATCTTTTGTTTCAATATTTGGTCTTTGACCCTGGTTCTTAACACAGCTCCTGACACCTGGTAATTTCCTAAGTGACAAGAGCACTATAAACATCCTTTATTCTGATAGTTGGTCTTTGTCCCTGGTTTGACACAGAGCTCCTGACACCCTTGTAATTTTCTGAAATGATAAGAGCATCTTTTGTTCTAAAGGGTGACTCTAAGTGGACTCCTAGATGGCTCCTGGATGAGGCTAGTCACCAAAAAGGCCAAGCCATGATTAAAAGCTTAGAATTTTTAGCCTTGCCCCAATTCTCTTGAGAAGGGAGAGGGCTGAAATGAGATTGATGATCTATCATGTTTAATTGATGAAGCCGCTATAAAATATCAACAGCACAGGGCCCAGAGACCTTCTTGTTAGTGAACATATGGAGGTACTAGGGGATTGGCAAACCAGGACAGAACATAGAAGCTCAGGACGGAACATAAAAGCTCTCACTCCCCACATACATCTCCTTATGCATCTCTTCCATCTGGATGTTCATCTGTATCCTTTATCATATCCTTTTATAACAAACTGTAAATCTAAGTAAATGTTTTCCTGAGTTCTGTGAGCCAGTCTAGCAAATGAATGGAAATAAGCAAGGGGTCATGGGAATCTCCAATTTGTAGCCAAATTGGTCCAAAGTGGTGGATAATCTGGGGCCCTACTACTTGTGATTGACATCTCAAGTGGAGGACAGTGTTGTGGGAATGAGTCCTTAACCTATGGTAGAAGGTGTTAGAATTGAGTTAATTTTAGGACAATCCCCTGGTGTCATAGAGAATTATTTGGTAAGGGATAAGCTTCACAAATTTGGAGACCAAATGTGTCAGCATGAAGTGTTCTTGAGAGAAATATATACAGACATGAAAGACTCACAGATGGAAAAATGAGTTTTTCTAACTCACAAATAGTCTCACTTGTGAGCACAGACACAACGATTTTAAACAAAAAAATGTAGGTACTAAATGTTTGTGCAAAAGAGTTAAAGGAAAAAGGCATAATTTGGAAAAGAATAAGGTACATTAGTGATGTTCATTTGCTTCAGGAAACAACATACAGAATTACACTGAGTGGCCAGATTATTATGACCACCTGACGTTTGTAGGCAAATTAACTATAATTTCGCACTGAAGTTGCTAGAGGGCCAGATCATTATAAACATATGAACAGCACAACATACTAAGTATTGCTGCTGATCAAGTTCATCCTATCATCTTGATGGCGTATCCCAATGGAGATGGCTTCTTCCCATAAGACAATGCGCCATGCCACGGTGCTTGTATTGTGCAGGAGTGGTTTCAAGAACATGAGGGGGATTTTACCTTGCTGAGGTGGCCCCCACAATCACCAGATCTCAATCCAATTGAGCATTTGTGGGATGAAGTTAAAAGAGTCATCGGGCAGCTGGTTCCACAACCATCAAATCTCACAGAACTGGACAGTGCTATTCATCAGGCATGGTGTCAGATTCCTCACATCACCTTTCAACATCTTGTGGAGTCAATGCCAAGAAGAATTGCCACAGTATTGAAGGCAAAGGTGGCCCAAAGAAGTACTGATGGGGTGGTCATAATAACCTGGCCAGTCATAATAATCTGGCACTCAATGTATATGGCTCATTAACGGCTAGTCATTCTCAAGACACCCAAAAAAGTGCCAATAATAAAAAAGTTTACAAGTCATTTAATCAATTGATATAATTAAGGTGAAAAAGCGACTTTATTTGTCCCTATTCATGTTATTTTCTGCATATAGGTAGATGTTCCTCCCCTATGAGCCTCATCATGGTGTGGAATGAGTGTGCACAACATACCATAGAAATATCATTCTTGCTGACTTCTTCCACAAATGTTAATTCATTTGAGTTAAGATATTAGAAAGTCTTGTAAAAATGTGAAAACCTTATCATAGAGAGATAGATTGTAATATCTGTTCTTGGGTCATTTTATCAGTTAAATTAGCTAGTCAGCTACTTAACTTCCATAAAAGCCAATGAGAGGAAATCAATATTATGTTTGTCACAATGTTCTATGTCTATTTCTTTTACTTAGTACCAAGGCTTAGAGAGTATTATGGATTTAGTTTTGGAAATATAAATTGACTCAGATAAATACGCCTTATGATTCACTTACTCTAAGAGATATGGGGTCCTTATATCCAGCAGCCAGAAGAACATTATGTCAATGTGTTGTTTCCTAAAAAACTAACTAAAGCTCTTTACTATTCTCTTAGAAGTCCTGTATTAGTTTTTGTAGTTGTATATATTTGTTTTCTATCTGTGAATATTAAATATATTTATATAATTTGGGTGGATTTTTATAACCTTTTCCTCAATACCACATTTTTTATCCCTAAGCATTTTAATGTAGTTTTAGTGTTTTCTTTTTTCTCATTGCTGAGCAAACAGATAATTTATTTTTAGAGTCTTTAATATTTTTTTAGAAAACATCTTTCAGTGAAAATTTTCATTTTACATTACTATTATTTATAAACATGATACATTAGAAAAGAAACAACTAGTCTTTTAATCAATAATTTTAAAACACAAGAGTATATTTTAGCCGAAACCGGTTTGGCTCAGTGGATAGAGTGTCGGCCTGCGGACCGAAAGGTCCCAGGTTCGATTCCGGTCAAGGGCATGTACCTGGGTTGCGGGCACATCCCCAGTAGGAGATGTGCAGGAGGCAGCTGGTCGATGTTTCTCTCTCATCGATGTTTCTAACTCTCTATCTCTCTCCCTTCCCCTTTGTAAAAAATCAATAAAATATATTTTTAAAAAAGAGTATATTTTATTTAAAACTAAATTTATAGATTATATTGTAAAATTCTACTTTCTCAATTTCTTAGAACCCTAGGATATAAAAACAAAAAGATTTTAGAGTCATCTGAATAAATTCTTCCCCCCCTTTTTTGAACATTGTGAAAATGAAGAAATAAAAACTGACTCATTCATTAATATTTGCCGGGACTGACTAGCAGACCCTGAGCGATGGATGAATAGATTACTCTGACACATGTTTCTGTGAAAGAGAAAGCTAAGAGGCTATTTGGCTTTAGGAGCAAACACCCCTGTTTACCTGCCTCCTTAGGCTTTTATTGTAACAACAGCTTGAAGTAAAATGAACTATTAGACACTAACAGCAGGGTAAGCATCCTTGAGAAAACACATGCATCTGTAGTGTTTTTTAAGCAAGGATGTTTTGAAGCCTCAACATAAAGATTCTAGTGAAATACCCAGGGGCTCAGACTTGTTGGGAAGAGTCAAGGCAGGGTCCCCTAGAGGCCTCTGACCTTTCAGAGATTCCTCCTTACAAACCTTCCAACCAAGTCCCATGCTTCCACACATATATTCACCAAATCTGTTAATGATGGAGCCAGAACATGAAGATAACAACTTCCAGTGCTGTTTGACAAGTGTATCAGCTATCAATTGTTGTATAATAAGCCATTCTTCAAAACTCAGCAGGTTAAAACAATAACATTTATTTGTTTATTAGTCTGCAGGTCATTTTTTCTATTCGTGTCTGGGCACAATTCTCCGTTGCACATGCTCAGTTACGGTCAAGTTGTGAATTTGGTATGACCTTAACAATGTTGGCTGGAATCACATCTCCAGCTGGGCCCCCAGGCTGCCTGAATCATGTGACCTTTCCACCTTCAGCAATCTAGCCCAACTTGCTCACATAGTAGAGGCAGCACTATAAAATAGTGAATGAAAGCACACAGGCCACTTGAAGCCTCTGTTTGTAAAAGCCTTCCATTTACTTATCTACACTAATAAAAGAGAAAAATGGTAATTGGCGTACGACCGCTACCCTTCCCATTGGCTAATCAGCATATCCTTATGCAAATTAACTGTCAGCCAAGATGGCGGCCGGCAGCCAGGCAGTTGGAAGCGAACATGAGGCTTGCTTGCTCCAGTGACTGCAGACTCCAACATTCCCCGCCTGCCGCTGCCGGCCTCTCAGCTGGCAGTTTGAAACATTCTAACAAATATAGCCGGCTGGGATCTCAGAGCTGAAGTTATACATTGTTTCGATTATAGAACGGCAAACAAACCAGCAGCGGAAGCCTCAGAGCTAGAGCCAGAGCTAAAGCTGGCCCAGAAGAAAAAAAAAAAAAGAAAAAAAGGAGCGGTTGGGAGCTTCAGTCAATCAGCCCTCAGCCCCTCATCCAGACTGGCCAGGCACCCCAGTGGGGACCCCCACCCTGAAGGGTGTGTGACCAGCTGCAAACAGCCCTCAGCCCCTCATCCAGACTGGCCAGGCACCCCAGTGGGGACCCCCACCTTGATCCAGGACACCCTTCAGGGCAAACCAGCCGGCCCCCAGGCCTCTATCCTATATAGTAAAAGGGTAATATGCCTCCCAGCACCGGGATCAGCGGAGCCGCGAGCCCTCCTGGCACCAGATCAGCATGACAGGGTGCAGCGCCCAAACCCCCTGATCGCCCTGCGGCTCTGTGTGTGACAGGGGGTGGTGCCCCAACCCCCCCCCCACGGGCCCTGCTGTGTGTGTGACGGGGTAGAGCCATAACCTCCCCATCGGCCCTGCCCTGAGTGTGACAGTGGTGGCGCCCCAACCCCCTGATCGGCCCTGCTCTGTGTGACGGGGCGGTGCCCTAACTCCCCTATCGGCCCTACTCTGTGCGTGACAGGGAGGAGCTCCCCAACCACCTGATGGGCCCTGCTCTGTGCGTGACAAGGGAGAGCTCCCCAACCCCCTGATGGGCCCTGCTCTGTGCGTGATGGGGGGGGGCAGTGCCCCAACCCCCTGATTGGCCCTGCTCTGTGCATCACAGGGGGTGGCGCCGCAACCTCCCCATTGACCCTACCTTGAGTGTGACAGGGGGCGGTGCCCCAACCCCCCAATCAGCCCTACCCTGAGCGTGACTGATGGTGGCATCGCAACCTCCCAATCCGCCCTGCTCTGTGCATGACAGGGGGCAGCGCCCCAACTCCCCAATCAGCCCTGCTCTGAGCCCGACCAGGGGCTGCACCTAGGGATTGGGCCTGCCCTCTGCCACCCGGGAGCAGGCCTAAGCCAGCAGGTCGTTATCTCCCGAGGGGTCCCAGACTGCGAGAGGGCACAGGCCGGGCTGAGGGACCCCCCCTTCCCCCCCGAGTGCACACATTTTTGTGCACCGGGCCTCTAGTAAAGAATAATAAAGGTACACTCGCAGAAATGTATACAGAGAGAAAGTTAAGAATTTGGTCATGTTTGTAACCTTTTAATACAAATATCATGAACCTATTTATTTTTCTCCATCTGTATTCCTTGAAAGCTTCCTCATCTTTGTACCTAATCTCCAAATTGGTATCTATCTCCAAGTTTGCAGCTTTTAAATAACAGGTGCATTGCTGGCAGTTTATTGTACCATTGCTGTTTATTATTATTATTATTATTATTATTGTTTCTATGAGATGCAAAGTAAAAAGTGCAAAGCATATCATTACCTTTTTGGAAATTTGATACTTATCCTCTCTATACATAATGTCTTCACTTATTTTATTGCATGAAATGTAATTAATTGTAATGCAATCATTTTAATGTAAAATATAAAAAGTTATTTTTAAAGAAAATTTGAAAAGCTTTTCCAAGAAGACATAAACCAGAACACTAAAGTTGCCCTTGAAGTCAACACCAAGTATTAAGCTTTCTTTGGTAGCTTCTATCTTAAAATAATCAGTGATGTATTTCTTGCCTTAATACAAGTTTCTTTGGTTGCTAGTCACGCACCTTTTCCAACGCACCTTTTCCAACAACAAAAACAAAAAGTTACTATCCTTTTACAGTTCCCATTCTAACAGAGAAAGTGACAATTAAAGTCTATCATCAAGTAGAAGTTTCATAAAAAGAAATACGATTTTATTAGATAAAAGATTGAACTCTTATTTTATCATAAACTGACTAGTGTGATAAGAAGCCAGAGATCTTCCAGTCTATCCCTTATCATTGTAGAAGTTCTACAGTGTCTTTGTGGAGTTAGAATGACCTAGCTTTGAATCCCAATACCATGGTAACTGGTGTATTATCTTGAAACACCCTTGATTCACCTCTGAGAACCTTAATTTTTTTTCCTATAAAATATGATTGTCAGAAAATGCCTTGTAGCATTGGGATGGTGCTTCAACAAAGCAAAGCATATCAGTTAGACTGACTACCAGACTGTCTTCCTTATATCAGATGCTTCAAGAGCATTTGCCCTTCTATAAATTATATTGGTGCTCAAAAGCAGGTACATGTGAAGAAAATATAGATTTTCTTCTGAAATGATATGAAGTCTCTTTGAGTAAATTATAATTGGTGATGGGTATACATTTCATAAAATTTCTTTTTGGTCTTTTGTATATTAAATTCAGCACTTCTTACTATTGCTGTACCAGTCTTTTTAATACTGTTCTTAAAAATTATCTGTGATAGATGAATAGTCAGTGTTGCTGACCTAGTAAAAACAATAACTTTAGAGCTAGTATATCTGGTGTTCATTCTAAACCTTTCACTTATTAGCTGTGTGATTTGAAGGGGAGAAATCACTCAATTTCTTTGTGCTTACATTACCAAAACAGAAAAAAGGGGATGGAGATGAAAATAATACCTACATCATTAAGCTTTTAGGAATGTTAAACAATTCAATATATTTTAATGTACTTAAAACATACTTGAAATATTAGAAGTTCACTATCTTGTGTGTATATTATTATTATTATTATTATGTAAAATTAAGTTTTGGAAAACAGGACTGAAGATAAACTATGACAGTTCTAATATATATATTTGCTTATAGAGAATAGAAAACTACATTGCATGTTAAATTAAAATATTACCAATGACATTTTACACTATTTCAATTGTGATAATGGTTAATGGTATGAAAGATTTTCATTCAATTTACTATCTCATGATCATCCTCTCAGTTTTAAAAAGATTTTATAAAATATTTTGTTTTAACTTTGATAACATACATTGTAAGCTACATTATTCCTTAGTCTCACATTATATCAAACATTCAATGCCTACATAAGAATTTAGAATGAACATGTATTTGAAAAACTATAGTGGAATGAATTCATATATTGTAAGACTTATAAAACCAAGAGAGAATGTTACAGTGTTTATTTTGTCTCTCCATTCTATTCTGTATTTTCCAATTAGTGATGCATGTCAGAGACTTCAAATACTGGGCAGTATGGATAAAGCTATAGGAACAGATAGGAGAAAGAGCACCGCAACAATTATAACAAGTCTACTACTTCTCAGTCAAGTCTTCTGAGCACCTCCTCTGCTCTAAGAGACACTGACCAAAGAGGAAAAAGAGAGATCAATGAAGAGTTCCTGTGTATTTACAAAGCAAACACAGCAGCAGGTAAAACAGGAACTCAAAACACATAAAGTATACCAATTTGCTTTAATTCCAAGGTCACTTGGAAGAGCAAGTTAAGTGATTCTCATAAAAATATATTCTGGTTCAACTATTTACTATGTATTTTAATCCCCCCCCCCCGCCCAGTATATATTTGACTCTTTTATGGGCACAAAAATAGTAAGAGTTATGCTCTATGTCAACTTGAGAATATACTATTTTTATTCATTTATAGTGCTCGAATGAAGTATATGGGCAGGATTTCTCACAGCTGCTTGGGTGGCAACTACATTAAACTCTGGTTGTGACTCCCAACATTAGAAGACCCAGGCGACTACCCTTCAGAGAGCACAACTTATAGCTTCCAGGTGGTGTCCAAGGACTTCTCAGTCCATTCAGACTCTATGACAAAACACCGCCAGCCAAGTGTTATGAACAACAACTTATTTCTCACAGCTAAGCATTCTGGAAGTTGCAGATTCAAGGTGCCAACATGGTTTGTTCTGGTGAGACACCTTTTTCAGGTTGTGGAATCCTTGTGTTCTCACATGGTGGAAGGGGTTAGAGAATTCTCTGGAGCCTCCTTACATGGCACTATTCCCATTTATAAAGGTTCCACAATCATAACTTAAGCACCTCCTAAAAATTCACTTCCTGATACTATCATTTTGGGGGATGGGATTCAACATGTGAATTTGGGAAGAACACAACATTCAGACCATACAAAATGGGCTCTTCCTTGTATTAATTACAAGGAATAGGAAATGGCAAGGAGACCTCAAGTATTTAGAGAAATGAAAACTTACACAGTTTTTTTTTTTCATGGATATGCAAACAACAAGCTGAGCTGTCATTTACATTTGAAATCATATAAATAAACAAATTAAATAGGAGTTGAAAGAAAAAAAAGAAGAAAACTAGCCCAGAAATAACAAAACTGTGACAAAAATTAGAGAATTAAAACATGTTATATACTGACTTGGATGATGGTAGCTTGTGATAAATATATCTGAATGCTTTGGGTCTAGTAAATCTTCCAAATTCCTTTGGCTATGGAAACACAACTTAAAAGCCTTTATTGAACATTAGTTATGATAGAAAGCATTGAAAGCATTGGAAGGAGGTAGCCCTGAGTAAATAGAAAAAAATAATCATTTATGTACATGTATAACTTCCATTAATGCTAATCAGAGCTTTGCATATAAATCTGAGCACATCAGGAAGATGGGGATATATATGTATATGTACCCTTGAGCTTTCCCTGAGATCCATTTTAAGATGACGGTAAACAGGGCCTCTCTTGGGTCACTTATAATCTAAATACATTAATATTTTAGGACCTGTAGCACTTGAAAACTTTTAGATAGCTAATGCTTTAAATATTTCTGTAGAATAATTTGCAATCTGCTATAACTACAGATTTTTCATTGCAGATAAGACTATGAGGTTGAAACTACTCATGTTTGATAGAGGAATCTAATTCTTACTTTATTAGCAATTAAATTTATCCAAGCCCATGAGAAAGCAGAAGAAGGAGATGGGTGAGAAGCAGGAGAGAGAGATGGGGAGTGAGAAAAAGAAAGAGGAGAAAGGAGAAAAAAAGTGCAACAACAACCACTTAACAGCAACTTAAGTAGATATGAGATCCTTGAGATTGGGTACTTTTGTCTTCCTTTCTTTGAATTTCTATTACCTTGAGCAAGGCCAGATACAATGCTGTGAAGAATGCATGCCTGTTAAACTAACTTGCTAAATCAATAAAGGATATGTTTTGAAGTTTATTAGAGTTGAAAATTACCTTGAAGTGATTTCAAATAAAGGGTGCTATTGTCTGTGGGATAAAAGAAAATATTAATTATCATAATACTGAGAAAGATTTAGTTGACTTGGAGATTGTAGATTTAGGATAGTCATGCTAGTAAATCTATAATTACTTAAATGTTATGCAAACTTTAATGTTTATATGTACATATCATATTTCTGAGGCAAAATCACATGCAAGAATGACATTGTTGGGCCTGGCCAGTGTTTCTCAGTGACCTATGAACCAAGGGATCAGGGTTCAATTCCAGTTCAATGCCTTAGTTTCGAGCTCAATCGAATTCGGGGAGCATGCAGGAGGCAGCCCATCAATGATTCTCTCTCATCTGTGATGGTTCTATCTCTCTCTCCCTCTCCCTTCCTCTATGAAATCGATATATATAAGAATGACATAGTTGGTAAATTTAAATTTCTGTGGTTTGTGAATGTCAAGATAAGAAAAGTTCTCCCCTCTCTGTCTTACTCTCCTCCCTTCCACTGTCCTTCCTTTCTTCTTTCTTTCCTTCGAATGCACAATTAATGATGGACTATGTTCCAGAAAGTGTGCTGTGCCTGGCCCTGGAAACTCTATTACAACACTTGCTGTAATCATCTGGTTATTTATGATCCCTTCACTCCCTCAGAAACTTGAGTCTAATTCTGCTTTTTTTTTAAAAAAGAATTTATTTTTTAACTAAATTTAATAAATAATTATGAGATTTAAGATGAAAAGATAAGCAAGGGTGAAAAGACAACATGGTCTCTGACCTCATGTAGTTTATGTTTTTGATGGATGGGAGAGCCATTTAAACAAAAATATGCATAAAGAAGTTACAAATTGTGCTTGTTGCAATATAGTGAAACAATTCTACCCTTAGTAATAGCAAATATATTCATTGATTAGACTTAAAGAAAAAATTAAAGAACTAAATTCATTTCTTTGTCATTTTTGTTCATATAAATAGTTGGAGACTTTTTAAAAAGAAAAGCTAATTTTTTTGGTTTGTTTGTTTTTTACCCTAAGCAGATTCCACAATACAAGTATGGACATAAAATCTTACACAAGCAATCCTAACATAGAGAATATGGTACACAAATCTTAGAACACAATATAAGACAACAATTATGGGAATGTAGAGAAGTTTAATCAAAATGCTATGAAACTATAGAAGGAAAGATCTATTCCAGTAGAAGAAATAACTTGTAAACAAGTACATGTTAATGGGAAACAAGAATTAGTACAAGGGATAGAACAACAGGCGAGACTGAGGTTTGATGCCATAGTAGACTAACCTTGAACTAGGAATATCAGAGAAAGATGTGGCAATCCAGATGCCAAAAATTTGAGCCTACATCTTAATTTTCTCAATAACAAATTTTAAACAGAAATTTAAATCAATCACTTAATTCATTGTGTGTTTCTACATCGATTGACATCATATACATTATTTTATGATGGCAATATAAGTACGAAGAATGAAATTCTTTCTAACAGCAATGTGCTAGAATTTTTTGAAAGATTCATGACAACTAGAATTTTCTAAGACCTATTTTAGTAAAAATAAAGAACATACATTTTGGAAAAATATTTTACATTTTTCCTGATATACAAGTAAATCTTAGACATATGCTCATAAAGAAGGAGTATTGAGAAAAATTTTCTATGGTCTTTTTTGTATTACTACTGTTTAAGGGAAAAGACATGAAAACCCAATTGCTGTAGATGACATTTTCTTTGGGGATAGCTGAGAATATTAATGAATTTGTCCAAGGTGACTGAATTTTATTAGCTAGTTATTTACAAGTTAAATACCCTAGACATTTAGCCCCTTGTTGACATGTTATCATCAATTTTCCTTTTTCTTTTCTGTCAGGTTTATTACTGACAGTTAAAACAATGCATATAAAACTAATAGGCTTATAGTAATTTGATTTCAAAATGTTCATTTTGTTCTCCAAATTGAAAATTGACATAATCTTTAATGGGATACTTTTCTTATTTTCCTTTCCTTTTAAATTTTTTTTCTATGACCTTAGCATTATTAATATTGCTGTATCACATATGCTGAGCTTCTGTTCTGAATTATATGTATTTTGGCAGTGCCAATTTTCACAAGTAGCATATTTCTTATAGATCCCAATTCTTTTCTATAATATTCTTATTCTTCCTAAAGATACAATGCTAATATTCTGCTACTGGGTCTACTTTTGAAAGAAAATTGAGCATAAACTATTTAACAAAATAGCAAGAAAGGAGGAAGGAACAAGGCAACACAATATGTATTACTTTCAACAATAAAGAATTTAAATTTAAAAAAAAATATCCTCAGGTGAGGATTAAAGAAAGATAATAAAATAAAATAAAAAACAATGAATTTGGGCACAAAGTCTGGTAACTATGATAGCATTTCAACATATATTGTTTTCAAATCAAAATCAAATATAAGAAAAGGCTGTTTTCATAATCTTTATTTAAGGTTCAATCTAACTTGTTTCTATCCTTATCTTTAGCCTTATCAATGGGTACTCCATTCCCTGAACAGATTTATTGAAGATCCCAAAACAGAACTGATCCATTAACATGATACTTTTGATTACCATTCTATCAAACAGATGGAATTCCCTGTTTTCTTCCTCTAGACCAGTGGTTCTCAACTTTCTGGCCCTTTAAATACAGTTCCTCATGTTGTGACCCAACCATAAAATTATTTTCGTTGCTACTTCATAACTGTAATGTTGCTATTGTTATGAATCGTAATGTAAATATCTTATATGCAGGATGGTCTTAGGCGACCCCTGTGAAAGGGTCGTTCTACCGCCAAAGGGGTCGCGACCCACAGGTTGAGAACCGCTGCTCTAGACTCACTATATCTATTCTTCAAAACTAGTAATCCATTACTGATTCTTTTTTGTTAAAGTATATTTTGTTGATTTTAGAGAGGAAGGGAGAAGGAGAGAGAGATAGAAACATCAATGATGAGAGAGAATCATTGATTGGCAGCCTCCTGCATGCCCCCTACTGGGGATCAAGCCCACAACCCAGGCATGTGCCCTTAGCGGAATCGAACCTAGGACCCTTCAGTCTGCAGCCAACGCTCTATCCATTGAGCCAAACTAGCTAGGACCATTACTGATTTTTTTTTTAAATTTCTTCATTGATTAAGGCAGTGGTTCTCAACCTTCCTAATGCCGCAACCCTTTAATACAGTTCCTCATGTTGTGGTGACCCCCAATTTCATTGTTACAAATTGAACATAATTAAAGCTAAGTGATTAATCACAAAAACAATATGTAATTATATATGTGTTTTCCGATGGTCTTAGGCTACCCTCGTGAAAGGGTCGTTCGACCCCCAAAGGGGTCGCGACCCACAGGTTGAGAACCGCTGGATTAAGGTATCACATACATTACTGATTCTTTAAAAGCTTTCCATTGCCAATCCAGCCTGAACTGATCACTCAGACTTATGAGCTTTCATATCAAGGCCAGTTTCATATTTGGCAATAATCTGTATACTTCAAGTAATATTTCTACAATTACTTTTCAGAACTTCTAAATAGATCATTTTCAAAGGGATGGAAGAACTATTGAAGATTGCAAGTATTTTGTTTTAAATATATATTTGTTGATTTTAGAGAAGAAGGGGGGGAGAGGGATAGAAACATCGATGATGAGAAAAAAATCATTGATCAGCTTCCTCCAGCACACATGCCACTGGGGATAAAGCCTGCAACCAGAGCAGGTCATGGACCAGGAATTGAATGGTGACCTCCTGGTTCATAGGTCAACATACAACCACTGAGCCACAATGGCCAGACCTGAAGTTTGCAAGTATTTATGTCATATCGCTCTACGTAAGAATTTGAGACCAAGGACCACATTTTATATATCATTTCCCCACAGAATACAAAACAAAATGTTGAAGACTATTGTTTTTAAATCTATGAAACATAATCTATGGTATAATTCCATCTATGGAGAAACAAAAAACTGTGGTTTCTTCCATTTATTTGTTCACTCGGTTCATCAGTATTTATTGAATACTTGCTAGGTGCAAGACACTGGGTAAACAAACACCAAAATGGCACTAATTCTGCCTTCAATGCATCAGGACAACAGGCAGTTGTCCCTTTTATCTACTTTACATGGCCAAACTCCCAAGGACATTTGTGTACATTCAATAGCTGCTAACACCCTAGGGCAGTGGTTCTCAACCTTCTGGCCCTTTAAATACAGTTCCTCATGTTGTGACCCAAACATAAAATTATTTTCATTGCTACTTCATAACTGTAATGTTGCTGCTGTTAAGATTGGAGTTCTGTGAGAGCAACTCGACCTCGCCCTGGAGCTGCAGGTCCCAGCATGGTCCACCAGCCCGGTGCGGTGGTCCAGGAGGACCCATGGATGTCTGCCCAGGCTCTGGACAGGCTGCTGAAGATGCCACTTCCACTGCCACAGATTCGCACCCGGCCCTGGTGGTTTCCTGCGCTGGAGCTGAGAGACCCATTGGTGTTTTACCTGGAGGCATGTCTGGCTGACCCCATCTTCAGCAAATACGGAGCCATGATTCCGGAAACAGAGTGGATGAACCAGGTCCTGCTGACGGTGGAAAAGGTGAACTCCGGGAGCTTAATAGAAATCACTGTTTTTGGACAGCTCCATGTCCAAAATAGGGTGAAAAGCGTGCTCCTGAGCCTGGCAGCAAGGCACCGGGAGAACCGTGCCCAAGATAAGAAGATGAAACAACTGGATAAGTTCTTGAAGGCCCATGGTACCTCCCCCGACTCCCCAGTCTCCCCGGTCTCGGTCTCCTGTTGCATGATATTGGCAGGAGCATTATGAGAACCGACCTGCTCCTGCTCCTGAAGTTCAAAAGAAGCAAGTGTCCTTAAATCTCAGCTTCTTTCTTTCTTTTTTTGCTGGATGGATGGCGGTTTGGTTATTCTGATGCAGATGTGAGTGCTGTTGTAATAAAATGAATTTCCTTTTTGTCCAAAAAAAAAAATGTTGGTTTCTAAAAAGGTGGAATTTTCCTGTTAATATGTTCATTTACCCATATAACACTATTAAAGTTTATTGGGAAAACTAAATAAAAATAGAAACATTGTTCAATAAAATAACAAAGCAGTCATCGTGTAAAAATGCTTGGTAGCATTTTGAGATAAGCCATTTTTTATTGTTTTCTAAAGCATAAGTATATACTAGTGTTTATTTGTAATACATGAAGAGTTGAGTTAATGACAAATTCACTTTAGGACAGATGAATCTATCATGTAAGGATGTTTTCCATAATAAAAAGAAAGTAAGTAACTCTAGCCATAGCTTAATTATAACATTAAAGTGCAACCATTAAAAAAATTGAAAACAGACTCTCGGAACATGGCAGCCAACAGGAGAGCAGGGAGGGAGAGAGTGTGACGACTAAAACAATTAGAGGGACATGTGTGGACATGTGGGTGAATGAGGGACAGATGGTTATATCAGGAATCTCGGGGACTGACAGATCAGACACTCCTAAAGGGGGAGCCCCTGATAATGCCCCAGGTCAGCTCAGCTTTGGCTTGGAACCCACCCCATATTGTAGAGGGGGCAGGGAGAAATGAAGGCCAGGAGTGCTGCCATGCTAACATTCAGACCAATCCCAGATGCCACCCCCAGACCAGTGCAGGGAGCCACTTGGCAACCATAACTCTCATGGAACCACCACCATGCCCAGCCGTGATCAGCCCGGTACCACAATACAGGTCCCACCAGACAGACCTCCGAAGCTGTGCCTCCTCACAGGAGCCCAAACCCAGTGTCCGGGGATCCCGCACTTTAGGTCCCTACACTGTGAGTGTAAGCCAAGGGTACCCCACACCCTGCTCCACCCCTGGACCCAGAACAGAGCCCTCACCCAGCCCACACCCTACCACCAGCACAAACAGAGTCTTTGGCCAATGTGTGCTATGCCCCCAACCCTGGCAGAGACAGAGCCTTTGACCAGTGTGCACCCCACCTCCGGCATAGACAAAGCTGTCACCTGGCATATGCCCTATCCCCTGACTCAAGACAGAGCAGCTAGTATGTCCTGGTGTGCTTAGCCACAGGTCAAGGGACCAAACTGCATGTGAACTGCCAGAGGGACCTAGGGCACCATCCTGCCTTGGGTGCAGGGACCACACAGTGAATTGCATACCAGAGGGCTCTGGCCCCCTCACGGGGAGTTGCAAACCAGAGGAACTGTGCACACGCCCCTGATGAGCATGAGAAAAGGACAACTGAGGGACCAGAACCTTGGAGGAAGAGAGTACAACTCAGAGCAGAGGCAATAAATGTGTGAATCTGAATGAAGACCCAGACCCCAGGCTAGCAAGTCCTGGGTCATTGGACTGCTAAGGCTTCAACCCTTTGGACCCAAGCAGGGAACACAGGGCCAAAAAGATACAGCAAAAAATGGGGAGACAAAGAAACAACTCCCAAAGGAAAAAAAAAGGAAGAATCATCAGGAAAGAAAATAAATGAAATCGAGGCAAGCAATATATTAGAGAAAGAATTCAGAGTAAGGGTCATACAGTTCCTAAACTGGCTAGATGAGAAAATCAACAACATTTGTAACAATCAAGAGTAAGTGAAGAATAATACAGCAAAAATAAAGAACACAATGGAAGATTTTCAACAGTACACTAGAAGGAGCAGAGAAAAGAATCAGTGATTTAGAGGACTGGATTAAAAAAGGAAAACACCCAATCTGAACAGCAATGTGAGAAAAAAAATTAGAAAGCAGGTGGAGGGCTTAAGGTAGCTTTGGGACAACATGACATGAAGCAACATCTGTATAATAGAGGCACTAGAAGGGCAAGAAGAAGAGCAAGGATTAGAAAACCTATTTGAAGAAATAATGACAGAAAACTTCCCTGATTTGGGGAAGAAAAAAGTCACACAAGCACAGAGTCCCAAACAAAATAAACCCCAAAAGACCCATACCAAGACATGTCTTAATTACAATGGCAAATGTTAATGACAAAGAGAGAATCTTCAAGGCTGCAAGAGAGAAACAGAAAGTTACCTACAAGGGATCACCCATTAGATTATCAAATGATTTCTCAACAGAAACATATCAGGGAAGAAGGGAATGAAATGAAGTATACAAAGTGATGCAAAGGAAGGGAATGAATCCAAGAATACTATATCCACCAAGGCTATCATTGAAAATTGAAGCGGCAATGAGAATCTTTCTAGACAAAAAAGGCTAATGGAGTTTATCACTACCAAGTCAACAATGCAAGAAATGCCAAAGGGACTGTTGTAAAAAGAAGAAATAGGAAGGGAAGAAGGAACACAGGCATAAAGAATAAAAATGGCTACAAATAAGTACCTATCCATAATAACCTTAAACATACATGGATTAAACGCTCCAATCAAAAGACATCAAGTGGCTGAATGGATAAGAAAACATGACCCATACATATGCTATTTACAAGAAACCCACCTGAGAACAAGGGACTCACACAGACTGAAAGTGAAGGTAGGGAAAAATATTTTTCAGGCAAATGAAAATGAATAAAAAGCTGGGGTAACAATACTTGCATCTGACAAAATAGACCTCAAAGTGAAGACCATAACAAGACATAAGGAAGGCCACATCATAATACTAAAGGGATTGATACAACAAGAAGATATAACTCTGGTAAACACATATGCACTCAATGCAGGAGCACCCAAATACATAAAAACACTTCTGGAAGATATCAAGGGAGAGATCTACAGCAATGCAATCATTATAAGGGACTTTAGTACCCCATTGACACCACTGGATAAATCCTCTAGTCAAAATATTCAACAAAGAAACAGCAATCATAAATGACTCACTAGATCAGATGTACTTAATTGACATCCTCAGAACATTTCACCCCAAAGCTACAGAAAATACATTCTTCTCAAGTGCACATGGGACATTTTCAAAGATAGACCACATATTGGGACACAGGTACAGTCTCTTCAAATGCAAGAAGATTGAAATCATATCAAGAATCTTCTCAGATCACAATGGCATAAAATTAGAAATAAACTACAATAAGAACAATCAAAAAATTCAAACACTTGGAGGCTAAATAGCATGTTCTTAAACAATGATTGGGTTACCAAAGAGATCAAAGAAGAAATAAAAAAAAACATCCTGGAAACAAATGACAATGAAAACAAAACAATTCAAAATCTATGGGACACAGTGAAAGCAGTCCTGAGAGAAAAGTTCATAGCATTACAGGCCTACCTCAAAAAAAAAAAAAAAAAAACAAGAAAAACTGATAATAAGTTAACTCTACAACTTAAAGAATTAGAAACAGAGCAACAAAAAAAGCCTAGTGTGCATGGAAGAAAGGAAATACTAAAGATCAGATTGGAAATAAATGACAGAGAGACCAAAAAAAAACAATACAAAAGATCTGCTTCTTTGAAAGAATAAACGGGATTGGTGAACATTTAACCAGGCTCATCAAGAGGCAAAGAAAGAGGACCTAAAAAAAGAAAAAATCAGAAATGAAAGAGGTGAAGTAACAACCTACCTCACAGACAAACAAATGATTGTAAAAAAAATACTACAAACAACTCTACTCCAACAAACTGGACAATCTTGAGAAATGGACATATTCCTAGAAAAATACAAGCTTCCAAACACTCAATCAGGAAGAATAAAAAACCTGAATAGGCCAATAAATATTGATGAAATTAAAACAGTAATCAAAAAACTTCCAGCAAACAAAATCCCTGGACCAGATGGCTTCACAGGGGAGTTTTACCAAACATTTAAATAACTAAAACCTATCCTTCTCAGACTATTCCAAAAAAACGAAGAGGAAGGCACACTTCCAAGCTCTTTCTATGAAGCCAGCATTACCCTAATCCCAAAACCAGATAAAGACACTGCAAAGGAAGAGAATTATAGTCCAATATCCCTGATGAACATAGATGCTAAAATCCTCAACAAAATTCTAACAAATCAGATCTAGCATTACATTAGAAAGACCATACCCCATGACCAAGTGGGATTTATTCTGGGGATGCAAGGCTGGTACAATATCTGCAAATCAATAAACGTGACACATCACATAAACAAATTGAGAGACAAAAATCACATACTAGTAAGCATATCAATTGGTGCAGAAAAACATTTGACAAAATCCAACACACTTTCTTGACAAAAACTCTCAGCAGAGTGGAAATAGAGGGCTCATACTTCCACATAATAAATCCTTATATGACAAACGTGCAGCCAACAGTATCATCATTATTTGGCAAAGACTAAAACCATTTCCTCTAAGAACAGGAACAAGACAGGGATGCCCACTTTCACCACTTCTGTTCGACATAGTACTGGAAGTGCTAGCCATAGCGATCAGAAAAGAAGAAATAAAAGGCATCAAAATTGGAAAAGAAGAAGTAAAATTGTTATTATTCATAAATGATATTGTACTAGTACATAGAAAACTCTAAAGACTCCATCAAAAAACTACTAGAATTAATAAATAAATTGATGTAGAGGGCATGAACTGTGAAATCAGCTACAACTGGGTTTGAACTCTAGTTTTCCAATTTTACAACGGGATACAGCTTCAGTTTTCTGAGCTTCAAAATGATCAAAATAAAACATATTCATGACTGTTGTGCATTTAAATCATATGTTTATTATTATAATACTAGAGACCCAATGCATGAAATTCGTGCAAGAGTAAGCCTTCCTTTCCACCACTGCCGGCATCGGCTTCCTTCTGGCACCCAGGACCCAGGCTTCTCTCACAGCCTTGGATTCATTCGGAAGGTCATCCAGAGGATGTCTGGTCTAATTAGCATATTATGCTTTTATTACTATAGATTGTGAATTTTATACAGGTAAAATTGATAATTCATATGAATACTAGACTGGACAAAGGGTAATTCAGATAAAATGCTCATTTATTCCTTTTTTTATAAGAATGGATGTGACTTTGAAATTAATTTTTTCCTTGTTAAGTGGATTGTTTTAATTTTTCTATTGTGGTAATATCTGCCTTAAACAATTACTTTGACCGTTTGTTATGCTAGGCAGTGTATACAGGGGAAGTCAAACATTATCCTCATTGGGGGCCATTTAAAGTATTTTAAAAGCATACTATCCTATATAATAAAGAGGTGATATGCAAATTGACCATCATGTCCTCACACAAGATGGCAACCCCCATGTGGTCACAAGATGGTCACCACAAGATAGCTGGCAGGGGAGGGTAGTTGTGGGAGATCAGGCCACCAGGGGAGGGCAGTTGGGGGCAACCGGGTCTGCAGAGGAGGGAGAGCAGTTGGGGGGGACCAGGCCTGCAGGGGAGGGCAGATGGGGGTGATCGGGCTGGCAGAGGGAGCAGTTGGAGGGTACCAGGTCTGCAGGGGAAGGCAGTTAGGGGTGATCAGGCTGAGCAGGTGAGGGCAGTTAGGGGTAAACAGGCCAGCAGGGGAGGGAAGTTG
>NW_005871115.1:221802-255993 GCF_000147115.1 Myotis lucifugus
GGCGAGCAGTTGGGAGCCAGCAGTCCCAGATTGTGAGAGGGATGTCTGACTGCTGGTTTAGGCCTGATCACCCCAGCAATCGGACTTCCCCCCAAGGGCCCAGATTGGAGAGGGTGCAGGCTGGGCTGAGGAACACCCCCCTCGAGTGCACAAATTTCATGCACCGGACCTCTAGTAAGTGGATAGAAGATGTAATATGCTAGCCCTTGTTGGTGCTGCTCAGTGGTTGGAGCATTGGCCTGCACATTGAAGGGCTGTGGGTTTGATTCCTGGTCAAGGGGACATACCTGTGTTGCAGGTTCAGTCCCCTGCCCTAGTGGGTGCATGTGGTAGGCAACCAATCACTGTTTCTTTCTCCCCCTTCTTCCTTCCCTCCCTTCCACTCTCTAAAAATCAATGAAAAAATATCTCGGGTGAGGATTAACAACAACAAAAGATGCAATATAAGAATATGTTAGGTGTGGGAATAATAGTTGTCTATTCTATCCTAGAATCTTAAATGATTCAATCAGAATTTCAGAAGTTAATGAATTTTATTTATTTATTACTTTTAGTTATCTCTTATGAACTGCTTTTCCCCCCCATACATACCATTTTTTATGCAATGCATTTAATGTGCTTTTAACTGGTACAAAAAGGAATGAATAGACATTGCAAGGAAGACCTGGGATCTGCATAATTGTCCTTGTTGGAGCTCAGTACACTGGATACTAATAGAAAAAGGCAAAGATGGTTACTGAGAAAAAGCAAATTACAATTTTTAGACCTGCTCATACTGTGATTTTAATTGTATGTAAAGCAATTGCTTTGTTTAGAATAAAAAACATATTCTTGAAACTGGATACATTCCTGGATTACTGAAAACACAGTTTGGATAAGCCTATACTTCCAAGGGATCTTGCCAGCTCTGTGAACCAAGACCTCAGCTTTAGACCAGGAATGTGTATTTACTCCTATTTATTCATGAAGCAAATGAAACCCAGAGGCTGAAATAACTTGACTAGTGCATTAATAGTTTTTTTCAACCACAGTAAGATTGGTCCCAAAGGAATGGAAAGATGTACAATACTTAAATATGTGACTTTTTTTTAGAACAGTGGAAGACTTGATTAAACTTCATTGCTACCTGAGCAGCAAACTTGAGAGTTTTGTATTTTTCAGACAGATTAATTCCTACAGCATATCATCATCACTACAAATTCTAATGAAGATAGATCTGCACTGGTGAAGAGACCATCGTTTAAAACCTGAATCTGTGCCCAACCGGTGTTGCTCAGTGGTTGAGCATTGACTGAGAACCAAGAGGTCACAAGTTCAATTCCCATTCCAATCAAAGCACATGCCCGGGTTGCAGGCTCAATCTTCAGTTACAGCATGCTGGAGACAGCCAATCTCTAATCGATGTTTCTCTCTCCCTCTCCCATTCTTTCTCTCTCAAAATCAATAAAAATGTATTAAAAACAAAACAACCTGGAACTGCAATCTGCAATGCATGCTGTATAACAAAACTAAATAACTACTTATCTATATAGCTGCTTTACAGAGCCTCATAAAATATTGCTTTCTTTCATATTAAGCTTTCTTGGGTTTTTACATGCATAATATCTCTGGGTGATGATAGTGCAAAGAAATAAAAAATCCTTACTAATCCCCTCTAATCTTTTTTCAAGATTTGAAATTTCAGAACATTTCAGTTATTAAAATGTCAGTCAAACTTTATATATAGGTTAACATTTAAATAATCTTCTCTGTCTAGAATATTTAAACAGTAAAATTTATTGGAAAACTAAAACTGTTTTAGTCATTTTTCAAGTGAGTTGAGACAAGTGTATCCAATGTTAAATTTCTGTTTTAGAAAACAAGTTTATCTTTATCCAAAAGCAAAAGGGAATCGTCAAACTTAAGAAATGATGTTAACCAGGAGTCCTAAAATGCAAAAGCTCATCATCATCAAAATATATTGTAACTAATTAGCATACTCTGTGGTTTAGGAGAGGGTAGAGTGGCTGTTGCTATTTAATGACCATACAATCATTCTCTTTTTGGTGTCCCACTGCCATCCTGAGTGTCCTACTCATGGAGAAACCCACCCATACTGCAGATCTGTCAGCTCTTTCATCACATGTAAAAGCTTAGTCATAATTTATTTAATATTTTAAGTAACTTTTTACTGGCATCATATTTTCTCCTAGCTCTGTGGAAATCTGGGCACAGTATCCTGTTACAAATATCAGCATTAATATTAATTTCCTAATGTCCTTTATTAATGTCAAGTATACAATAAAATTGTGTTCCTTAGATACAAATATTAAATGTCACAGCATGACATTGAAACAGTATGATTGTGGGCTTCATTTTTTTAATCTCTGCTGAATTGTATTAGCTTAGAAAATGCCTGGTTCTATGAAATTGCATAAGAAGATATCACCAATTCAAGTTCATATGGCACCAGAAGGTAACACAAGCTGGTTCTGGGACACAAGTAGTTGGGATTGTGCTGAACTAGAAAGCACATGTTCCTTCCACAGAAAATTGTGGCCATGGGGAAAGATGTGCTGAATGATATCAAAGGACAGCTAGAAGTCCAGAGTATTTACATGTGATTGTGTGAAATTCATCCAAGTTAAACACACACACATCCTCACACAGAGACTCTGACAGCCCAATAAAATGACTATTTGCAATAGAACAAACTATGGATATCCATTAAGTGATTCAATGCTAAGTATGTGTGAAAATGATCAATCATATTAAGTTCCTGATTCATAATGTTAATTTAGATTTAATTAGCTTCCACTAAAGACTTACTGTGTTTATCCAAATTTTGTAATGTGGATGAAGCTTTCTAATCAAAATACACCCATTTCATGTGATAATCCTATCATCTGGCCTATTTGTCATTTTTTAATATTTTGAACATATCAGAAATATAAACTTTTAGAAAGATAATATGTAATAATATCAGGTCGGGCAAATACCCCAACTGGATATTGTTGTTGTACATAAATGCCTATGTTATTGCAAAAAAAAATACTTGACAGGCTAAATATAATACTTTTTTAATAAAGGCATTTTATTTCTGAAAAAGTTTTTTTTAAAAGAAAGATAACATTTCAGAACCTCATCCAAATAGACCAGAATCTTACTAAATTCAAAATAAAATGAACAGAAATTTATGAAACTACTCATTATTTTACTATATCTATCACAATGATGAAATAAACTCATGTTGAACACAGATTTTCCAAAATATTTATCAAGTTAATTGTTTTGTATAGCTCCCAGTAAATACACGTTTTAGGTATCCAGACTAGAAAGAGAAAAAAGAAAACTTTAGGCTTAGAAGACTCTAATCTAGAAAATTCCCAGCAAAATAGAAATCAATACATGAAGTAGACCCATATATCATGAATCCCTGACCATCAGTAAATTAAGCCTGTGTAAGCCTGGCATGGAAAGGGAATAGCAAAGCCAAGGGCCCTTTCTAAAAACTGCTTTTCATGGTTTGGGTCTTAAATCTTGAAGTCATTAGCAAGAGTGCTATGGATAATCAAAATTGCCCCAGGTTGCATGGAGTTTTATTTATTGTATCATTTTCTACATTGAGTTTTAATTCTCAGGAGAATTTTTTCACAATCTGATTTTCAGACATTCGGGGAAAAGTAAAATATAGGATCAAATGAAGATCAGTCTACACATGGATGAACCATTCATGCTTCATGGGGTACCTAATGCAGCCTTTGCTTCACCAAATCACAAGTAACAGTTCACAACTCCTTACGGTGCCCTGAGACTAGGGCCACGTTTGTCAATTGCTGATGTTAAGTCACCGTGCATCTCTGTGTGTATGCAGCTGTGTGCACATGTGTATCACATTTCCATGGTTTACACAAGCTTACTATAATTAGAGGCAGGATAAGTGAGAGCAAGAGTACTTATGACATCATCATTGGAAAGTGATACATGGATTTTAGTCCAAAATAGTGGGTTGGCACTATATTGTCAGCAGACACAGGATGCTTGAGGAAACACGTGTCTCCGGAGGGTGCACCATCTGCACATGCATTCCAGCCTTCACCTCTGAGAGTTCACTATTCTGCTCTGTACTTAAAAATCAACACAGGTGATCGGATCCAGAGACAGTAAGGACTGTTATTTCCAGAGTCAAATGATGCAGAACCTGTGAATTATTTTGTTTTTATTTGTCTATATCTTTTAAAAAAAATGTTTGAAATATAAAAGTTGTGCTTATACACTGAAAATTTTAGAAAATTAAAAAAAACTTCCAAAGTGAACATTGGTTTCTTCTAGATTTTTTAATCTACATTTCATTTACAAACATGGAATGTAATTAATATACTATTTATAGCCCCTCATAAAAGAGGATACTAGATTTCTATGACATACATGGTTTCCTAAAACTTGCTTTTAATGGCTACATAGACATTTCAAATTTTTATAATACAGATATGTTTATATATTATTTACCAAACCCTATGTTACCTCACTTCTATGTAAACACTATGTTACAGTAAGCAAACAAAATGTTTGAAATGAGGCTCCATTATTTAAAAGAACAGCTTTTGTCCAAAATAAAACTTGATCCCACTAGATTTTCCTAAATAGAGAGGAGCTGGGACCTAGAAAAAAATAAGGTAAACTATCAAAAAGAACCAATAGTGACCATGACTAATATAATTGATGATAGATAAAATGAGACCAGATATTCCTTATTTCAAAATAATATTATCAGTTACTAACCCAGTAAGAAAAGGTGTTAAAGTGATTTAATGTTTAGCATTCTTAATAACATGCTGGCATATTTAGGCATGACAAGGAATAGCATACAAAAGCAAATCATGTAATGATGATCAGAGAGACTTGTAATAGAGAAGATTTTACCAAAATAGGGAGCAAACCCCTGCCATTCTCCTAATCTCCCACCCTCCCTCAACCTCTCGCCTCTTCCTCCTTCTGCCCCTCCTCTCTCTCTCTATCTTTCTTTCTCATTTTCTCTCTCAATCTCTGTCTGTAATTGAAGGTTTAAATATTAAATTCTTAACAAACACTTGATTCTTTCTTTAACTTAAAAAGAGTAATTATAGATTATTAATGAAATATTTCATGGATTATTATAAGGAGATTTTTTTTCTATTAAAACTTGAAAAATAAACCAAAAAATTAAAGAAAATTAATATGAACAATAAAATGTCATGCCATGAATAATGATGAGGCCTTGCCATGCTTTAGCAAGGGAACTTCAGTGTGGAGATATGATGCATGCAAGTGTAACAATCTAAAAATAGAGAAAAATACCAAATATCAAAATATGTGATGTCATGTGCTAAAGACAGCAGGTCAGAAAATAGAGTGATAAATGTTGACTCCAGCTAATGAAATAGGCACAAGATGGTTTATATTGAATCTTGTTAAACAGGATTTGGGGAAGATAAGGCAATGGCGACTCATTTTCAGACATAACCTATGAGAGCAGGAAAGACTTCTCAAACATAAACTATATAGCATCATCTTCTCATCTGCCTGGGAGTCCGTGTATAATTTTGTTTTCTAAATGATGAATTTTCTGCCTTCTCTGACAACTATATTATAGATGAGGAATAGGAGTCTAAAGCTACTATATTGAAATTTCTTGGCAGAACAAGATCCAAAGTTAATTTGACTTTTCTAAAAGCATTTGCATTGTAATAAATTTCATTAAACTTAAAAAAAAATAATGTGAACCTGGAGAAAATTATTCTAAATTCTGAAACCATTTAGCAAAACTCCATAGTTTCAGAACTTTTCTAAACTTAATAAGCTGTGATATAAGACACTAATTCTAGACAGAATTTTATTGATCTTAAAATGGCCAATATTTCAAATCTTTTTCATTTTTATTCTTTCACTTCTTCTCTTACAAGTATTCTAATTTTAAGTAAATTGTAATTTATGATACATTAATATGATGACATTTTAAAACTCTGTTTATTAAAAGCATCTTTTTTTCCAAAACATTTAATGCCATGGGAAATGTCTACTCTCTAATTTTGAAATTAAAGAAGAATTAGATGGTATGTATACTACAATCTCAACTTTCCTTCAGATTATAAACAAGCTTATTTTCCCCCATCTTTAAAAACAAAGAAAAACCTCCTCAGCTTCCCTTTACCTATAACTAGATTTCAGCTTTATTTCACTCATTTTGAATGAAGAGTCTATTTTCTCAACTCAAACATTCTCACATACCATTATTCACTCTCACACCCCTTATTAACAACATGCTATAGGCAAAGGCTCCACTGAGATCAACTTATCATCCAATGCTCTACTGTTAAAGTGAATACTTTATATCTAACTTGACCTAATGAGATTCAACTCTTTCATTCTCCTTGAAGCTGTCCCTTGACCTTCCTTCATTGACACCATGTCTGCTTGGTTACTGTCCTTCTTCTCTGGTTGTTCTTGATCTTAGTCACCTTTGTATGGTCTTATTTTTTTCATGGTCTCTCTTAATGTGTTGGTGTTTACCAGAGACGCTTTTTTTGGCTTTCTGATTTTACTATACATACATCACATTTACTCCTGCACCTTTAACTATTATTCATATTTGATGTGTCAAAATCTACATATCAATTCTTAATTCTGTCTTGTCTTATACAAAAATTTATATCTAATATCTTTAGCTTCATCTTCTGTTTCATATATTACATTTGCTGAGTTCCAGACTCATATATTCAAAGAGAGTTTAACAGAGGGTACAAAAATGCAAACAAAAAAAGTACAGTGGAAAAATAAAATGCAATTATATTTAAAAACTGACAAAAATAATATTAATTTAAACTCTTTACATCTCACTAAATTATCCATTATATATAACTAAAGTTATAAGTGCTCATTTTGCTAGACATTTTTATACATCTCTTAGTGCATAGTGGCTCGGGAAATGCTAACTAGCAGCAAATGCAAAGACAGACTGCATATTTCCGCTCTCATCTATTTTCAAAATGATATGCAAAATCTCTTCTACTAAATATTGCTCAAATTGATGATGCAGTCTCCATGTTGAATTTTGTAGGATTTCTACTTATCACAGCAAAATCAAATTTTAATCTTCAGTTTAGAAAAACTTTTTAAAAGCATTCAGTTAATCAACATCCTATTGGCTAAATATTTGACAAGGCTTAATCACCTGAATTTTTCCATTAGGGCCTGTTTATGGCTTTGATTTTGGAAGTATAATCAAAATCTACCTAATTGAGTATACAGCACACAGAAATACTAACACTTAGTTTACTTGATTTACTGTGGATCAAACACATTAAAGCTCTTGTACTATTGATGTAAATATCAGAAGAAAGGAAGGTCTATGAATTTTGGAAAATGAATAATTCACACACCAAATTTAAAAATTGAAAAAGCTAATTTCAAATACCACAAGTAAATGTGGAAAGTTTCAGCCTAGATTTCAAAGGCAGGTTGGGATGTGGTATAGGTGTGATTGAAATTCTGAATATTATCAAAATAATATGAACCAATATAAGTATTAGTACATCTTTCTATGAAATGAATAGTACCTAAGCTAAAGTATATTCTACACTCAGGACCCCGTATTATAATGTAGTTCATCAGGAATAATTCTCTCTATAAAATCTCAATACACATTCTTTAAGAAGCTGAATGAAAGCAAGTTTTATACAAAAGATGCTCTTATGGTCTGGGTGTTTTTGTTTTTGGTTTTGGTTTTCTCATCACAAATAGTTGTTGAACATTCACAAATAAAAGAGTTTATAAGGAGATAATTTGCAATCCTAATTTTAATTGTTATTAAAATAGATTCAATATGGAAAATATGTAATGTTTCTTTGAAATGACCTTTTGAACATAAATGGTTTCTCTGTCAACCCCACCCTATTATTTATGTATTTGTGTCTACATAATTATAGTAATTTCATGACCACTAAGGATATTAAAACCTTCTACTTAGTATACAGATTCAGAATGCTCTTGATGATCACAGCAATCCTTAAGTCCAGAGTTTAGAGATCTATTTTGCTAGATCTCTGGAGTTGATATTGTGATTATTTTGATCTATAGAATGTGACACAAGAGGCCTTTTACTAGGTGCCTCTATCAAGTGAAGGGTGTAAAAGGGTTTACTATGAAGAAGGAGGAAGGGTGCTCCAGGGAGAGTAAACAACTGTACAAAGGGCTGAAGTATTCAGCAGTGTTTGGTATATTCAGGAATGCAGAACTAGTTCTGATTGGTTGAATAATGAGGAAGAGGCAAGACTGACACTGAAGAGGTATATTTAAAGCCCATTAACTGATGACTTTGGACTTTATTTGATATGTTTTAGGGAGCTGGTGAAGAATTTAAATTAAATACCTAGATTGCCAGCATATTTAATTTTTTAAAAAAATAGAGAACATTATTTACAGTGGACTTCTGAAATACTAATGGAAGCCATAAAGGAGACATGGAAAATATCCAAGGAAAAAAATAATAAAGGCAACAGGGTTGTGTAGGAAGAAAAAGATACAGATTCTAAAAATGGTTTAAAAGTATAAATAACAGGACTTAATAATTTATTGTATATACGTTAGACAAATAATTTATAAATTTAATTTGCTCAGATTATCATATTGCTCTGACATTCTAGATGCCAATGTGGAAGAAAGCTAAAACAGTTCTCCAAGGTGCCTAAGAAAATTGGAAACTGCCTGAGAGCATGAGAAAACAATTTTGTCAGATTGGTTTGAAATTACTTTTTCTCTTGATACTGGCGCAATTTTTAGGATTTTTTTTTCTCCTGTCTGTTGATGTTTGGCTCCCGTGGCTTTACATAATGATAAAAATCTATACAGGACTGAACATTCTCCAATCTTGAGGGGTAAGAGTGTTATGTACTCTACTGTAGAAAACAATCGTTGGATATTCTCATCCTGATGTATTTTCAAGAGATTTTAAAATCATGACTGACTCTGGAGATAATAAACTCATCTGGGGCCCAATACCATATACCTCACAAATCATGTATTCATTTTATTTTGTCTCTAACTCTCTGATCCCAGTTATGATTCAAAAAATCTTCCAAAAGGAAACTGGAGACAGGCAGTTGAGATAATGAAAGGATAGTGAATAGATAGAAAAATAAGAACAAATGCTGCAAATTCCAGAAAAAAAATACAATCATAAAGGAAGATATATCACATTGATATGGCACATGCAGGGAAGTGCTTAGCACTTCCATGAAGATATGACTGATCTAAATGACTAAATTCAATTTGGTAAGAAATCGAAATGTATGTATTTGTTATACTGCTAACTTAGTATGTCTATAATATGAGTTTAAAACAATGGTTCTCAATGTGTAGTCTCCAGACCATCAGTATTAGCATAATCTGGAAACTTATTTGAAATGGAAATTCTCAGGGCCCAAATCAAGACTTAATGAATTAGAACTGCTTGGGGTGGAGCTGAAAATTCTGTGTTTTAACATGCCCTGTACATGATTCTGATACATAATGCATATGAGAACTACTGACTGGTATAGCAGAGAGTGTGTGGTTCCATCAGATAGGTTTCAGTGATCAATCAAATTATCCATATCACTTTGAGCATGCATCTTTAAATTTCTGGTCTCAATTTCTTTATAAAGTAAAAAGGTTGAATTAGGTTATCATTAAGGTCTTTCCAACACAAATATGTTCTAGAGATTTGTCAAATATAGTCGCTTGAATAGTTGTAAGACCCTCTTTATTCAACCTTTTCTCCACCAATCCTGTCACTTCTCTGAATACATCTCTTAGTACTCTTTCATTTCCAAGTGGCTTGCTTGCCACTTTAACATGCCTGTATATCCCGACCTTAGGGAGTTCACTTCACAAAACATTTCTCAGTAGATGAATGGATTAGAAAACTGTGGTACATCTACAAGATGGAATACTATGCTGCTGTAAAAAAGAAGGAACTCTTACCATTTGCAACAGCATGGATGGAACTGGAGAGCATTATGCTAAGTGAAACAAGCCAGTCAATGAAGGAAAAATACCACATGATCTCACTCATTCATGGATAATAAAGACTATTACAAACTTTTGAACAATAATAGATACAGAGGCAGAGCTGCCTCAAACTGATTGTCAAACTGCAGTGGGAAGGCCAGGGAGGGTTGGGGGACAGGAGGGAGGGGAGTAAGAGATCAACCGAAGGACTTGTATGCATCCATATAACCATAACTAATGGACATAAGACACTGGGGGGGTAAGGGAGGGCAGGGGTTTGTCAAGGGCAGGGGGGAAAAAAGGACACTTATGTAATACCCTTTGTAATACTTTTAGCGAAAAATTAAAAAAAAAACAACATTTCTCAAATGAACAAAATTAATTAATTAATTAATTAATGTGTATAGCCATAATAACATGTACTATTTATGTAATTCAAAATGATGTAAAATTTTATCAATTTTGTTAATGTAGATATATTTAGGCCTTTAAACTGGCCACTTATGATGAATTATTTAATCCAACACTATCTTAGTCTCTGAGATAGTTGTTTATGCAGTAGTTCAATTAATGAAGTATTAACACTTATTAAAATTTCATTGCTTTCAGGGGTATAGGATGATATATTCAATGCTAAAAAGCAATGGGTAATGCTGCATAAATGTTGCTAAATCACATATAATTACTAGATTGCTCATATTTATCCCCTTCCTTCCTTCTTTCCTTTTCCTTCAGTCCTTTCTTCCTTCCTGCCTTCCTTCCTTTATTCTTCCTTCCTTCAGTCCTTCCTTTCTTTGCTCCTTTTATTTCTTCACAAAATGTTTGAGGTCCTTTTGTGCTATTCCCATCATTGTACTACAAGCTTTTAAGGGAGGAATCATCAAGCAGACATATATCCTGCCCAAATGCAACCACAATGCACATGTGTGTTTTGCCAGAACATCTTACATGCTGAGGGCTCCAAATTTTATTTTATTTTTTTAAATATATTTTATTGATTTTTTACAGAGGGGAAGGGAGAAGGATAGAGTTAGAAACATCGATGAGAGAGAAACATCGATCAGCTGCCTCCTGCACACCCCCCACTGGGAATGTGTCCACAACCAAGGTACATGCCCTTGACCGGAATCGAACCCGTGACCCTTCAGTCCACAGACCGATGATCAATCCACTGAGCCAAACCAGTCTGGGCGAGGGCTCCAAATTTTAATTTCTCTCTGATCATCTAACTATTTACTGACTACCTCCACTTAGTTGTCTGATAGATGATTTATTCAAACTTTGCCAAAATTAAAATTATATTCACAGACCTATGTGTTTTTTGTGTGTGTGTGTTTTTGTGGTCTTCCCTTGTCCACTTATCTGTTCTCTTGCCCTAATCCTTAGATTCCCTCTTGATGCTTTTCTTTTTGTCATACTCTACATACAATCAGATAGCAAATCTGTTCTTTAGAATCATCACCCCAAACTCTGCCTTCATTTTCACATGATTTTATCCCTGTGTGCATATTTATGTCCAAATTTCCCCTCTTATAAAGACACCAGTTATATTCTATAGGAGTCCATGCTTCTCCAGTATGACCTCATCTTAACTAATTATATCTGCAGTGACCTTATTTTAAACAGAAGGTAATATTCTGTGATACTGGAGCTTAGGACTTGACATATGACATTTTGGTGGGGCACAATTAAACCCATAACAGAGACAGAAATTAATTTGATTGTTTATAATTGAGACACAATCTTTCTCCTGAACTCATCAGTGTCTCTGGACCCCAGCAAGAGGAATCCCTGCACTGGACTTCGTGCTTCTGCAGGCCCCAATGTGGCCCTTTCCTGGCCTTACCTTTCCCTTCAGTATAAGAAAACCATGTAGCAAAGAGGATGTGTCCTCCTACCATCCCTTTTTACCATGCTCTGTGTAGCTGGCACTCTGGATTTGTCTAGTCATATGGTCCCAGACCTGCTCCAGAAATTGCACCAGTTTCATTTCCCAGTTTGATCCTTTTGTGAGCAAACCACAGTCCACTGGGCATGGATAGAGAATCTTTGTCCTTCAGGAAAACAGGGAGGCAGTGAGAAATGAAAGAAGATGGAAAAGGCAATTCCTCTCTTTGCCATTATTTCGGGTGTGGAACTTAAAAAGGCCAAAAAATTCTAAATTAGGATTTCCCTTTAAGGAGTTTATGAAGCTATATTTTTCAAGATTGATGGGAAGTTATTTATTTAACAGGTTTGTCTTTTTTGTGTGAAAATTGCTCTTTATGATGGTTGATATTGATATTTGGGTGCAGTTAAAAATAACTCAATAAAAGGAGAATCTTATCATTTAAGGTTCATCAAAAAACTATTACCCATGGGCTACATCCAGGCCCCCATCAATTTTTGGAAATAAACTTTTATTGTAACTCAGCCAAACTAATTAATTTACATATAGCCTGTGGCAGGTCTAAATAGCTGCAATGGAAGTCCTGTGGCTCACAGTTCTAAAATATTTACTATCTGGCTTTTTACAAGAAAACAAAACAAAACAAAAAAGAACAGCTAGATGACTTTTCATGTATGAGACAGAGGAAATGGCCAAAAAGCAAATCCCATGAGAAAACATGAAAGGGGGTTTGAAAAACACATATGAAGTGATAAGTCCATCACTCAAAATAGCAAGTATGATAAAGAGTCGGCTGAGATAGATATGTAGATTTGGTGGTGGGAAAATAGTCTTACACACACACACACACACACACACACACACACACACAATTACTCATGAAACTTTCTCAGGTAGCAAAGTAGAAGGATCATTAATAGCTAATCTTGACATTCAATATTCTTTTTTTTTTAAATATATTTTATTGATTTTTTACAGAGAGGAAGGGAGAGAGATAGAGAGTTAGAAACATCGATGAGAGAGAAACATCGATCAGCTGCCTCCTGCACATCTCCCACTGGGGATGTGCCCGCAACCAAGGTACATGCCCTTGACCGGAATCGAACCCAGGACCCTTCAGTCAGCAGGCCGACGCTCTATCCACTGAGCCAAACCGGTTTCAGCGACATTCAATATTCTTATGGACATTATTTATATACATATCTAACACAATTATAAAAAAGTTTACACATAATGAATATACATGTATGAGTTATTTATAAGATTTTTTATGAATTTTTATTTTGGTAAATGAACTCATATGACAAGTCTCTTATTGCGTTTATCCTCCAATAGTGTGTCATAGTTCTATTTTTTCTATTCCAGATACTAGACTAGAAAGCCCATCAGGCAGAGCCCTTTATTTCTACAACATTTCTCAGGTAATGGGTGTTCAATAAATGCTCATTGTTTAATTAATAATGTGTAGGCAAATAAATGAAAATGCTTCAAAGATACGTTAGGTTTTAAACCCACTGCAACTTTTTTGAAATTGCCAAAATACAGCTGTGACATTTACTGTACTGGCAGTTCTTTTTTTAAAAAAATATGTTTTTTTATTGATTTTAGAGAGATAAAGGGAGAGATAGAGAGAGAAATATCAATGACAGAGATACATCAGCTGCCCCCTACACACCCCCACTTGGGATCGAGCCCACAACCTGGGCATGTGCCCTGACAAGGAAATAGAACCTGTGATCTCTAGGTACACAGGATGACACTCAACCAACTAAACCACACCAGCCAGGGCCACTAGCAAGTCTTCATACATTATCCTACCAACAAGATTTGAAATTTTTGAGTCTGTTGCATTAGTCAAAAATTTAAATTTAATATCATTTTATACTGGTATCTCTAGTTTATTGAAAGATGTCAACTAAAAATATGTAGCTTGCCAAGGGATAAAACCTATAGAAAGGCAGAAGGGATGTAGTCCCATTTCTTTATTTTCTCCTTAGTTTCCATTGCCCTAACAGTGGTTCTCAACCTTCCTAATGCCGCGACCCTTTAATACAGTTCCTCATGTTGTGGTGACCCCCAACCATAAAATTATTTTCGTTGCTACTTCATAACTGTAATTTTGCTACTGTTATGAATCATAATGTAAATATCTGATATGCAGGATGTATTTTCATTGTTCACGACCCACAGGTTGAGAACCGCTGCTAGGAGCTGTATCAGTAAAGACATTGCTATGACAAATGGCTGCTTCTAGGATTTTTATGGTTTCCCATCTTACGTTTAAGTCCTTTATCCATTTTGAGTTTATTTTTGTGTATGGTGTAAGTTGGTGGTCTAATTTCATTTTTTTTTTTTTGCATGTATCTGTCCGATTTTCCCAACACCATTTATTGAAGAGACTGTCTTGACTTCATTGTATGTTCTTGCCTCCATTGTCAAATATTAATTGAGCATAATGGCTTGGGTCTATTTCTGGGTTCTCTGTTCTGTTCCATTGGTCTATATGTCTGTTCTTGTGCCAGTACCAGGCAGTTTTGAGAACAGTGGCTTTGCAGTATAGCTTGATATCTGGTATAGTGATCCCTCCAACTTTGTTCTTCTTTCTCAAGATTGCTGCAGTTTTTCAGGGTCTTTTTTTTATTCCAGATGAATTTTTGGAGAGTTTGTTCTAGGTCTTTGAAGTATGCTGTTGGTATTTTAATGGGGATTGCATTGAATCTATAGATTGCTTTGGGTAGTATGGACATTTTAATGATGTTGATTCTACCAATCCATGAACACAGAATATACTTATATTCTTCCATTTGTTTATGTCTTCCTCTATCTCTCTTTTCAGCGTCCTGTAATTTTATGAATACAGGTCCTTTACCTCCTTGGTTAAATTTATTCATAGGTATCTTAATTGTGTGGTTGCAATGGTAAATGGGATTTTTTTTTCGTTTCTTTTTCTTTGAATTCATTATTGGCGTATAAAAAAGCCATAAATTTCTCTACATCAAAATAAAAAGCTTCTGCACAGCAAAGGAAATCATCAACAAAACAAGAAAGACCACTGCATGGGAGAACATATTTTCCAATATTATCTCAGAAAAGGGTTTTAAACTCCAAAATTTATAGGGAACTCATACAACTTAACAAAAGGAAGATAAACAATAAAAAAAAAATGGGCAAAGGACCTAAATAGACACTTTTCTAAAGAAGATACACAGAAGGCTGAGAGGCATATAAAAACATGCTCAATGTCACTAATCATCCAAGAGATGCAAATTTCAACAACAATGAGGTATCATTTCACACCTGTCAGAATGGCTATTATCAACAAATGATAAGTGCTGGCGAGGATGTGAAGAAAAAACAACTGTCTTGCACTGCTGGTGGGAATGCAGACTGGTGCAGCCACTGTGTAAAAGATTACGGCATTTCCTCAAACAATTAAAATTGGAACTTTCATTTGACCCAGTAATCCCACTTCTAGGAATATATCCCAAGAAAGCAGAAACAACAATCAGAAAGGATATATGCACCCCTATGTTCATAGCAGCATAATTTATAGTAGCTAAGATTTGGAAACAGCTTAAGTGCCCATCAGCAGATGAGTGGATTAGAAAACTGTGGTACCTCTACACAATGAAATACCATGCTGCTATAAAAAAGAAGGAACTTTTACCATTTGCAACAGTGTGGATGGAACTGGAGAGCATAATGCTAAGCGAAGTAAGTCAGTCAGAGAAAGATAAATAACATATGATCTCACTCATTTGTGGGATATAATGAACAACATAAACTGATGATTAAAAACAGTAACAGAGTCATAGAAGCATGGAACAGACTGTCCAACCTAAAAGGGAAGGCGGGGGTGAGGTTAAGAGATCAACCAAAGGAATTGTATGCATGCATATGATCATAACTAATGGACAGCAGGGTGGGGGGTGTGAGGGCATGTACTGGGGGTGTAGGTGGCCGGGGAGAGGTCAATGGGGGAAAAAGGAGACTTATGTAATACTTTAATCAATAAAGAATTTAAATAAATAAAAAAGGCAGAAGGGAGAGAATATAATTTAATTGACTTATTTGTTTGCTATTAAGTACAAGTTAACTGTTAGCAAAGAAACATTTACCTAATATATCAGAACATACTGATTAAAAAAATTATCAAGAAAATCTAGTGTCATTTATAACAAATGCCTTAAGATTATATTCATTTAATAGTTATTTTTCTCCTTTTGATAATCTTTATTGCTTTTCTGTTTGAACATTTTCTTTTAGATTCTTGTTTTGAAACATCTCTCCTTTTGAGCATAACACAAGGGTACCTCTATATGCTGGCAGAGTGAATTTTACTAAATTTACTTCTAAAATTTGCATAGTATGTTCCAGTTTATGAAACTTGCTCACATTTACTGATTCATTTAAACTCACAAATGAGGAGAGTGTGGCTCAGAGGGTAAGTAATCAAAGCAGCATCATGCAAGAACAGACAGCTATTAAATTGTGATTCTGTGTGAGATAGTCTCCCATCCTTCAGTTTCATGGTTCCTTTCAGTACAACAATGGCTTTCAAAAACTTGGAAGGGAATTTCTGTTTTATTTTTAAAATGTTTGGTCAGGTTTTTTTTTTGCATTTTCTAATTTTTATTTATGTATTAATATTCAAGTTTATATTTGTTTTTCCCATCTGTTGTCAGGATGATGAAAGCACTTAGGCGTTTTATGACAAAAAGTAATTCAGGCACTAAACTGGGTAATAAAGAAGTAGATAGCCCTAGCCGGCTTGGCTCAGTGGATAGAGTGTCAGCCTGCGGACTGAAGGGTCCCAGGTTCGATTCCGGCCAAGGGCACATGCCTGGGTTGCGGGCTCGATCCCCAGTGGTGGGGTGTGCAGGAGGCAGCCGATCAATGATTCTCTCTCATCATTGATGTTTCTATCTCTCTCTCCTTCTCTCTTTCTCTCTGAAATCAATAAAGAAATATATTTTTAAAAAAAAGAAGAAGTAGATAAGTGTCAAGCATGTTTTGAATAATAATTATATCTGGGATACAATTAATATGGGATAATGGGTCTATTTTAAGATTACCAGTATAATATTTACTTTCAGGTCAAACAATCTGCAAATAGTTTATGAATAAATATTTTCATTAATGCATTTTTAAATAATATGTAGTATACTAGAGGCCCAGTGCACGACATTCGTGCACTCGGAGTGGGGGTCCCTCAGCCCAGCCTGCACCCTTTTGCAGTCTGGGAGCCCTCAGGGGATGTCCGACTTACAGCTTCGACCCGCTCCCAGCGGAGAGTGTCTGCCCCCTGGTGGTCAGTGCACATCATAGCGACTGGCTGTTCTGCCATTTGGTCTATTTGCATTTTACCCTTTTATTATATAGGATAGTGGCTTGAAAAATCCACTAGAAATGGCCTGAATGTCAAGATAATCTAAGATTTAGTTTAAACTTGAAAAATATCTTAATTTTAACATTTGGCTCAAATTTATTATATTGTTTTGTTTGTTTGTTTTTTTAATTATACATGAAACTTTATGAGTTAACTTAAAAATACTTAATTCTGCCCAAGAGTTCTGGAAAGATTACCAAAACATAAAGCCTTATAACTAAATTGTAATTGAGAGATTAAAGTCTGAAATATAGAGGATATTTTCAGATATTTCTGAAATCTTATTGGACTTTATTCCATTTTGCCAAATCAAATCTTAATAAATAATTGATCAAGACAGCAATGTCTGATCTCATTTTTTGTTTAAATATTTTGTCTCAATTTAACAAAATAAAAAAATCATTCATTACATGAAATATTATTCAGGCTAAGTAATCCTTGAAACTTAATATTTGAATAGCACATTCCAAATAAAGTTTGTTTAATTAATGGGATCTGCATACAGGCCTTCTGCCCAGGTTATTATATACTTTCAAAGATAAAGAGAATGACCTTTCAAGAAACTATGTGACTAATCTAGAAAATATAATTTCAAATAACACTGGCATGCCCAGTGACTATACGATAAATCATATGAATCAAATGGCATCCTAGACTTCACATACTTCTCAGGCATCAAATATGTATAAATAATCTATCCCCCCCCCCATGATCTCTGGATTGTAGTAGAGACAAGCAATCTATTCAAGCAATAGGATCTTCTGAAGGAAATGTCAGTAAACACTGAGCAATATACTCCTCAGGAACACTCAATACTGACCTTCATTAAATTAGCTGATGGCAAGTTACTTTATTTTTCCAGAACTAAATTTCTTCATTTGCAATAATCTGAGACTTGAGAAGGATCAATGGTTTTACATTTTCTTTGTTTGGCAAACTTACAGGAAACTCAAATACATCCAATCAGTAAAACCCTTTTCTGCTCTAGTTCAAGTAGGGCTAAAGGCTTATCTCACACCCCAGTTAAGCACCAATGCAGACCTTCCCGAATTCATCTGTCTCTTGATGTAGCCATGCCGGGGATTAGTTTTACGTAGTTCCCACAATGCTCATGCGGACATATTTGACAAAATCTTTCCTCGCCCTCATTCTCTGAGCCTCTTGGCTCCAGAGCTGGGGCTTTCTTTGAACACTACGTCATGAACAAACTTGTGGTAAAACTTCGGCCAGTTAAATGGGTAGGGAAGCCACTGGATCCATCCTTCCGCTTCCTTCCTCCGTAGGAACTGTCCATACCGCAGTCATCTAAACAGCCTCTTAGAAACTATTTCAGGAGAGGGAGAAATCAATTCCCTTTGATATCACAATGTAGCCTGTGAAGCAATGCACCCCATATTTGGTCTCTCCTTCCTCAATTCACTCTGATATTCTCTCACAGCTGCTTACAAGAATTATATCCTCTAAGAGATTAGTGCACATAATAAGACTTTGCTTTGGACTTTATTTTTAGGGGAACCAAAACTAAGAAAAAATGCTGAGCCACTTTACAAGTCCAAGTTATTCCCTCTAACAACACCTATGGGAGGGTACAACTCCTAATTACACATTTACTCAAATTCCATAATTAACAACATACTAACAAAACAACCTAATACATAATTAAGATATATCTCTTTAATTTTAGTTTTTATCCCTTCACTAGGAGATAAATTCTATGAAGCCAGAGAATTTGGTCAGTTTTGTTTACTACTGTACATTCAGTGCCATTAACCATTCTCATTCTCCTATGTTGGCTGTAAATTTGATAGAATCAATGAGAACATAATATATATTCTTTTGCTATTAACTCCATGACTAAATATATGATTGAATCAAGAGAAACCCAGGTGCAAATGTTGGGTATCACAGACATCTATGTCAGTGAGTTAAAAATGATTAAAACATGTCTTCAGAACTGGTCACCTCTAAGCTAGTTACTAAATGTCATTTTAAACACTTCATTATTTTCAATCCTGAGGGAGGAATTTTTTTTTATTTCTAAATTAATACATAAAAAATAAAAAATGTTCAAAGTTACAAATAAATTTTCTTTGTGCTGTCAAGCAATAGACTCATATGCTGTAGTTATAATAGGATATGTGAAAAATAAATTAGCTTAACTGAATACTCCCCTGTTTCTAAAATAGTAATTTTATGTGTGCAGGTCATAATAATACAAGATAATATGTTTTAGACATATCTGTGAGGTTAGAATAATTTAGAACCCAAAATACTTTTTGGATTTCATAGCAAAGTATTTTAAAGGCACTTAATTCAGTGTGAACTGTTTGGAGTTGTATGATTAATCCCAGTGGAGTATGTTATCTGGGTAAATATGCTGCAGATAAAATGAACTAAATAGAATGTTTCACTTCGTCCTCATCCAATTATTTTAGGTGTCCAATTAAAGTTTTACTTGGTGTTTTTGGTAACTAAATCTTGAATTAAATTGCCCTTATTAAAAATGTGTTGACTGACAGAGTTATTCAGGTAATTCTTTATGGAATCCCTACTATGTGTCAAGTATTGAAGCTCTTGCTTCAAGGAACCCAATCTAGAAAAACAGAAAACTTTAGCTAATGCATATCCAACATAGGAGGGGTATGAAATGGAAGAGTACATCTATAGGGAAAAGCTTCTCACTGCTTCTTAAATACTCCAGTGTATCATCTCCTTGGATGTATTTCACTATCTTATTCAGAGTAAAATCCAAAGATCTTTGATGGCTCACATATTGCTATATCATCTGGCTCCTCTTTACTTCTCGGATTTTTCTTACAATCAGTTACCTTGTTTATAATGATCTGGTAACACCAATCTTTATTGATCTTCCTGTTGTTCTTCAAACATTCCAGGCCTTCTCCCACCTGAAAGACCTTGAAGGCCTTCCCCTAAAGAGCCACATTCACCAGCACTCTCATCTCTGCAAGCATTCTCCGAAATGTTAGCTTCTCAGGATGCCTATCCCAACCGACCTTTTAAAAATTAAATCAACCCTTATACACTCTCTGGTACTCTCTTGTGCCTCTAATGTATCATATACTTCTTATATATATTACTTATTGTATTATCTTTTATTCCCAGTAGAATTTAAACTTTATAAACCAGGGGATTTTGTCTCCTGTGTTTCCTGATATATCTCTATTGCCTTGAAAAGTTTATGGCACAAAAAAAAGAGTATTTGATGGACAGTCATTGAATAAATAAATGTGGAATGTAAATAATGTGAATCCCAAAATTTTGACTGAATAATGAATAAAAGAACACAAAGGTTTTAAGCTGGATTTGAAGTAAGAGTTTTCTCACAGTAGAGAAAACAAAAAGCCTGGGTGAAATTGGAGGGGTAAGCAGAACTTAGATAAATAGTTGCCTTTGCAGATAATAAATAGCCATCCTAATGAAGTGGGAGGGTTAAAGTTCAGGTTTTTGCTTATAACATTGCTACAATGGAGAGGTTGATTTTGAGGGGAGGAAGTTAAGAGATGGGAAGACCAGTTACATCAGGGAATCAGGCCGGAGATCCTGAAACAATGCTGGAGGGGAAAGGGAGATTTGAACGTTTTTGCAGAATAACTGACAATTGAAATCGTCTGTGCAAAGCCGTGATCACAGACACTTTACCTTGGCAGAACTTGATTCCTTTTTGCAGCCCATGCAGAACTCTTTGTGGAATGCTAGACTTCTTTATAAAGAAAATAATCCTGGCATAGGCAGAAACTAATAGTAATGCTCCAGCAACTCTATAGATTCTGATTCATTGCTCAAAATGGAAATTTTAGGAACTTGAATAGAGTCCACACTGGGGAAGGAAGTCTTTATATACTGAATGATTACCAGTGAAGACAGGTTCCTTTTTCTTTCAATACTGAGGACACTTTGCAAAGCAAGATGAGAAATATTGTAGAGTCCTAACACATAATTTCATCCAGTCAAACCTTTACCTTCTTTCAGGATGAGAGAGAGCATAGGAGAATATGACAATCAATACAAATCTAAGACATAAACAAATAGTCCTTTGACTTTTTTTTTTTTTGGTCATTCCCCTTTCTGAGGGTGGACCTATGGTGACTTGCAAGCCTGAAAAATAAAATACCATATATTTCTACTTTATTCAGAAACTGTCACAATATAGCCAATATGTTGAGTGCTCTTTCTAGTGTGTAGATAGCATTGAGAAAAAATATAGATAATGATTGAATGTTTTCAGATATAATTTAAAAGTAAGGAAGGCTAAAACAGAATATTTTTAATAAACTTTAGAATAAGAAATTGAAGTTGCTAGACTTTCTGTATCTACAAAATCCAGGAAGACAATAGGGTCTGAGTGATCCCAATATCCTGAGGCCCCTTAGAGTTTCGCAGTCTGGACAAATTACTGTATGCCTATGGTCAGAGTCCCAGCAAATCATTCATTGAACACATTATTTAAATGGACTCTACAGTCAACTACGTTAGAAAAAAACAAACAAACACGCGTGCTCCATTTCTCTCTGGAGATTTATAACATACATTAAACATTAAAATTTCTGAGATAATCATAGAAGAAAAGTAGAACAAAGAAAAATAAACTTTAGCCTCATTACATTTGTTTAAAGTTTTCCAAATTTACTTAACAATGGAGCCCCTTTGTCATGTAACCTGCTCTCATTCAAAGAAACCTGTGGGAAAATTATGCCCTGGATTATTATCTGGAACCAGTGTCTTCTTTATTTTTGCATTTGTAATATTGTCTCTCAGGGCTGGGGAACCTTCCTTCTGCCAAGGGCCATTTGGATATTTATAACATCATCCGCAGCCATACAAAACTATCAACTTAAAAGTTAGCCTGCTATATTTGGTCAAACAATTTAATTAATTCTCTCCTAGTGCCTTGGCAGGGTCAGACCAAATGATTTTGCACCCCTTATAGGGCCTGCAGGCCAGAATCCCCAATCCCTATTTGAACTTCTACAAGAAAATATCATAGACTGGGTGCCTTATAAGTAACAGATATTTATTCCTCACAGTTCTGGAGCTGGGAAATGGGAGATCAGGGTGCCAGCAAGATTAGGTGAGGGCCCACTTCTGGGTTACAGATTTCTCATTATATCCTCACATGGCTGACAGGATGAGGGAGCTCTCTGTATCTGCTTCATAAGGAAGCTAATCAATTCCCAAAGGCCCCACCTCCTAACATCACCTTGGTTAGTAGGTTTTCAACATATGAATTTGAGGTAACACAAACATTCAGACTCTAGCAAGCATCTTTCACACGTGTGGCATGAATACCTACTTTCTCAAATATCTCATATAAAATTAGTAATTTGTGCAAACATTCTCTCAAGACATTTTCAGGTGTTTTTTTTTTCATATTCCATTTCTTTCTTCTTTTTATTCCCATTATGTGCTTTTTTTTATGGCTACCAATATTTGAGAATGCTTGTTTAAAAAAATTGATCAGTTTGTGTTTCATAGGTAGAGTTAGGAAGAACTTAGAATTAAAGTCATAGAGAAATGCCAGAAACTTAGGAATAGTATTACAGAGTATCAATGCTGAGTAAGATAAATAAGTGCCCTCTTAGTATTTAAGATTAAATAATATATACTAATAAAAGGGTAATATGCTAATTAGACCGGACATCTTCTGGACATCCTTCTGGACAAAGCCACAGTGGTGGGGGCTGAGGCAGAGGTGGTTAGGGGCGATCAGGCTGGCTGGAGAGAGCAGTTAGGGGGTGATCATGCTGGCAGAGGAGCAGTTAGGGGGCAATCAGGCCAGCAGGCAGAGGTGGTTAGGGGCGATCAGGCCAGCAGGGGAGCAGTTAGGGGATGATCAGGTCATCAGGGGAGAGCAGTTAGGGGTCCACCAGGCAGGCAGAGGAGAGCAGTTAGGGGTCATCAGGCCAGCAGGGGAGAGCAGTGAGGGACGATCAGGCAGACAGGCAGGCAGGTGAGTGGTTAGGAGCTAGTGCTCCCGGATTGTGAGAGGGATCCTGGATTGGAGAGAGTGCAGGCCAGGCTGAGGGACAACTCTCTGCCCTGTGCACGAATTTTGTGCACTGGGCCTCTAGTAAATAATAATATCAAATAATAATATAGTTCTTATACAGATATATACATATATTGAAATAGAAATACAAATATAGAAAAATTTTACTATGCCTAAAGTTATTTACATAAATTGTCAGATTTAATTATCAACAAAATTCTAAAAGGTATCTTTGTTTTCCAAACTATTAAACCACGGATTTGATAGGTTAAATTAATATAAGGTGATTGGCCAGAAAAATCCAAGTTTACCCCTATTTTCATATTATAATAATTAGTATAACTTCTTTTTCTTGTCAAAATGCCCAGTTTAGACATCAATTTATATAGTGAAGTTGTGGATATCAAACATCCAGTGGAGTATAAGAAGAAACTTATTACATATAGCAATGAGAACATATTTTAAAACTCCAGAGAGATATTTTTTCTTATCCTCTCCGAATCTAAGGAAGCATGCTATGTCCTTTCAAACAAACAAACAAACAAACAACAACAACAAAAAAAACAACCCACAAATCTATACTAGAGAACCTCGGGGCTCTCTAATTCAGTGCTGTCTGATTTAAAAGTCATTTTAACTCTTAATATTTCTGTAGAGACTCTGTGTGTGTGTGTGTGTGTGTGCATGCTTGTCACATAAAGTTCCCCTCCCAAGGCTTATCTGAAACATTTTATTACTGGGAAGCAATCCAATGATTTTAGCCTTCCCTCCTGAGAAGATATTACTACCATCAAAGCAATACAATTTTCTTGTAAATAATAACTAGATTTCTGATATTTTTTGTATATTTAATTAAAATGAAATGTCAGTTAATTCGATATATTAGAGCAGTGATTTTAAACCATTTTCATATTATATCACATATCAATTAATCACTAAAATTCCACAGCACACCAAAATATACATTATATTTTTTACCGATCTGACAAAACAATAGAAATAATTTTATTCATTCACACCAGACAGCTATTGTTGTGTTGGTTGTTGTCATTTTTTTAATTTAACAATCTAAGAGTAAATAGGCCAGTGACCCTGATTACATAATCAGGTGCGCATGTTTCTTGTGATAGACCGGTTGAAAATTCACTGTCTTAGAGCATAGGAAAGAAATGTTTTTGAATGATGTACAGCACTAAAATACTCTGCGGATATTTATTTTACAGTAAGACTTTTTCAAGACAGTATGAATTCAGATATAACTAGTAATAAGTGAAAGGTTATAATTTATCTAATATTTTTTTATTTCTAGAGAATGTTGAAGAATAACAGAGTTTATTGAGATTTCCAACCTAAAGGCGGAAATAGGTGTCCCTGTGAGTCATAACCAGGTTTTGTGCACTTGAAGTCAGATGTTGGCAAACCTGCTCAAATGTGCTAGCTGGAAAGTGGGAAATAAAGAATTTAATAGGTCAAATGAATAGGTACATGGCAATTATAGAAGTGGCTCTGAACAGGTCATCTCTCTCAAGTAGCTATCTTACGTAATCCTTCTCTTTTATAACCACACACCTTGAAAGCATCATCAATTCTGCAACCATTTCCTTGCCTTTGAAAATGCCAGTGACATTCACATCATTACATTTTTCAGGAGTATATTAATTCCCAGATGACTTTAAGTCTCTGTAGCATTCAGAATAAACATTTACTTCTTTAAACACTCCCTTTTCCGTGACACAGACTCTTCTTATCTCCTTTCTGCTCTGGTGGTTCCTCTATCTAGGCTTATATTGTTAACATCTTTCTTAGATCATTTCATATACTCCAAGGCTTCAAATATCATCAATAAGCAAATGACTCTTGCCGAAACCGGTTTGGCTCAGCGGATAGAGCGTTGGCCTGCGGACTGAAGGATCCCAGGTTCGATTCCTGTCACGGGCATGTACCTGGGTTGCGGGCACATCCCCAGTAGGAGATGTGCAGGAGGCGGCTGATCGATGTTTCTAACTCTCTATCTCTCTCCCTTCCTATCTGTAAAAAATCAATAAAATATATTTTTTAAAAAAAGCCAGCTTTAAAAAAAAATAAATAAGCAAATGACTCTCAATTTTATGTATCTAGTTTATTTTTAAGTCATCACATATTTATCAAATACCTGCTATTTTCCAGGTATACAGTGGTGATTGAGATAGTGTGACTGTTGCCTTTGTACTCCAGTGATAAAAACACATTATCAATAAAAAATGTACAAACAAAAATATACCTATAATTATCATAAGGTTTATAATAAAAAATATAGATTTTAAAACCTGAAAGCCAAACTATTCCTTTAAGTTTGATATGTTTTATTTGTCAAATGGGCTAATGGGGACTTTAACAAAGATATTCTTAAAATGGACAGTGCTTATTAGATGTCCATATACATTATTCACTGTTAAAGGCACAGTGAAAACTATCTTTTGTGCTCATTTGTTTTGAAAGAACTGATGAAAAGTATTATAATTGGAACAAAAAAAAGACCAATTAAGGGGGGAAAGACAATACTGAATCTGCTTTCTCAGAGAAAATACTGACAAAAGCAGAATCTATTACAGGAAAAAGCTTCAGAATAGAACCCATGAAAGTATCTAAGGAAACAATGATCAGTGAGGGAGAACTGGAACAACTGGGCATTTCTTGAGGTTCAGAAAAAATTCACAAGGCTAATTCTTACAGAAAACAGGACAATTTATTACTTGAAAAGTCCTAGAGTGCCCTTTTCCATTTCAGCATGATCATGTGTAATAATTAAGCAATTGATGAAGCAGCCTATATGCATTTGCTAAAAACCCATGAATAATGAAAACTGTAACTTGTTCTTATTAAAACTGCATTCATACTCATTTAATAATAATTGTAAAACTGATTTTTATATCTTTGAGATGTTAATCATAGCCAGTAAGGTCCAAACTTTTTTGATGGAAGATGAATAAAATGTGTGTATATGTATTTCCCTAGTCTCCTAACATCTGTGCTCATATAATATGTTGGAACAACTGCAAAAAAATGATTTTATTTAAAATTGGATAATTTCTAGTTTGAACAGTTTCTTTGAGGATGTGATCTGCTGAAAGTAGCATTGTGGTAGACTTAGGAATGTGCCACTAACCTTTTAAAGGAAAAGCTCACTGCCCAGCTCTGGAGTGAAGTCAGAGGCCAGTGTGTGGCTGTCTGAGGTTTGGCCTCAGCAGCAGAGAGCTGACTGTCCAAGGGTAACCCACACCTGGTAACTGAGTAAGACCGATGAGCAAAGGAGGTGTTTGCAAGCATTTTCTGTAAAGAGACAGAAAGTAAATGTGTTAGGCTACACAGGCTATAGAACAGGATTCAAAACTACTGAGTTTTATTGTTGTCATTCAAAAGCAGGCAAAGGTAATACATAATGGATGACAGTGTTCAAATAAAGCTGTATTTGTGGACATTGGAATCGGAATTTCATATAATTTTTATTTTGCTTTTATAATTTATTTTTTTAACAATTAGTCTTTATTACTACATTAATTCACAAGTGTTAGAAAAATTCACTTTTACTATTTAAATGCAGAAAGCTTGCTACATACAGTTTAGAAATCGCTGCTACATTAACTGTTTAGATTTTATTTGGAGGTTAACAGAACGAGGAGGCTTGCCCTTAAGCTAATGATTAACATGATGTAATATTTTAAACTAGAATTTTTTAAACTTTTAAACCGCTCTAAAGACTTACATATTTAACAAAATATTATTCTCCTTTTGATTTTTCTCAACCATTTCAAAATGTAAGAAACAAAACAATCAAACAAACAGAAAACATGCTTAGCTCACAGGCTGATAGGTGGCATGGCAGGCTGGTCAAAGTTCACTGACCCCTGGCATAAAGGTCACATCTGTGTCAGCCTAAAGGAGATAATCCCCAGAGCCCCTCACCAAATTCTCTGAGGGTTTGCTGGTCCTGTGATGCACTTTCATTTCTCCCTCTGCTCAATCTTCCTGCTCCCCACCTGCAGGTGCTGATCCCTGACAAACATCTTGCTTTCTAATTTCTGTCTCAACTTCTCCAGAACCCAAAATGAGAAATGCATGAATTGATGCTCTTAAGTATTTTCTCCTCTAGAGATGGGCAGCTTTAATATCCTGTTTCTCATGACCATGATTTCATCACATAGAAATCAAGGGGGAAAGAATCACAAACCGAGCAGCTCTTTGTGTGGGAGTGTGGAGGGGAAAGAGACATGATAGATGATAAAAGGTGGGGCTGATGAGCACCAACTCCTAGACGAGTTTTTGTATATTTCCCTGTATGTGTTTCAATATAGCCTACTCATATTCATTATAGATTCATTTTGTGGGATCCCCAGGTAGTTGACTATTTTCCACCATACTGCCCTTTGCATTCTATTTCTACTAACTGCCCACTCCTAGTCACCTCTTATCAGACTAAGCATTCTCAGTGACTGCCAGCTATGATAAAGTTTATTTTCCATCTATAAAACCGCCTTCCCTTTCCATTGTGCTCAGTTGTACAGTGTGGCTCCATCCTATCCCCTGCATGTTCCCTCCATCCTACCCTCGGTGTAACGCAGAAGCACTGCTGGATCTCTCCACATGGCCTCTCTCAAAGCGTATCCACTATGAATCTCATTCCCCAAGTCACTTCTTGCTCTTGGCTATCTGCCGCTTGGAATGTTCCTGATATGTATTATTAATGTATTAAATGAGGACAATAGTTTTATATTTGCTCTCTTCCTTGTATTAGCTTTTAAATACTTTATTTCATAGGAAAGAATCTCCACTAATAGAATATCAGACTCTTTGGCAGCTACAAAGACGGATCATTTTGAGTGTGGAAAGCTACCTGGTGACTCTCAATCAGACCACATGGAGACTCGCCAACAAGAAAGAATAGCCCTGGCAGCACACAGTACTTATTCATAAATTATTTGACTCTGATTTTATTAGAAACTATAAATCAGACAAATACCTGAAAATGTGGAGAAATGGGACTCACTGTCAGCACCCCAAAATCATTTGATAAAACAAGGAAACACAATTTAAATTGATCATCATGTTCATATTACTCTTTTTCATTTATTAAGATTCTAAAAACTGGTCCAGCCAGTGTTGCTCAGTGGTTGAGCAACAACCCATGGACCAGGAGGTCACAGTTTGATTCCAAGTCAGGGCCACATGCCTGGATTGTGGGCTCCATCCCCAGTAGGTCAAATGTAGGAGGCAACCAATCAATGATTCTCTCTCATCATTGATGTTTCTCTCTCTCTCTCTCATCATTCTTCTCTCTGAAATCAATAAAAACATATTTTTTAAAAAGATTCTAAAAAGTGAGTATATATGATTGCCAAAGTATTGTTTACTTTTGTTATCATATATATAACCCTAATATGCAAATAGATCGAACCGCAGAACAACCGAACAACTGAACAACTGATCATTATGACGTGTGCTGACCACCAGGGGGAGTGCACGGAACATGGTGGGTGTTGGCAGCAGGTGGCAGAGCATGGAACATGGCAGGCGTCGGCTGCGGTGGGATGGTGGAGCAGGTGAGAGGGCACGCCAGACCAAGGTGGGGCACCAGTCGCTGTCATCAGGCGAGCCTCTGGTGGTTACTGAAAATTCTTTGCTCCCACACGCCACATTCCTGCCCAGAGCTTGCATCTGCTGTTGGTGCCGGCCCTGGTGCATCTGTTGCCGGTGCTGGAGTTGCCTCTCACACCCGCTGCCAGCGCCTGGCACTGGCCCGATCGCTCAACACTGTCAGCAGGTGTGAGTGGCAGCTGCCAGCTCTGATCACCCCTCAGGACTTCTCCAACTCCCCCTGCTCCTGAGGGCGATTGGGCCGGCAGCCACCTCTCACACCCGCTGACAGCACCAGCCCCACTAGCACCCGCCTCTGGCGCTGGCCCGATACCTCCACGCCATCAGTGGGTGTGAGAGGGGCCAGTGCCGCAGCAGGTGGGAGCAGTAGCAGTGGGAGCGGGGCTGCTGGCAGACAGGGGACCAGGAGTTGTGGCGGGAGGGGCTGGGTGGCGGCGCAGAGGATGAGCCGAGACCCGCCCCTGTGCCCACTGCAGCCTTGTGGCCCACAGTTCCTTTCAAGGTGAATGAATTCATGCACTGGGCCCCTAGTTAATATAATAAAGATTGTATATCTCCTTTGCTCTGTGGTACTTGTTGATTAAGCATGTTCATTTCTTCTTCAGTCTATCAGTCCTCTACCTGTTTTAGGTAAAAGTCCCCTTCTTAAGGAAAGTAAAGTTATACAGAAAAGTTCAATAAACAAGTATGACAGGAAGCCATTTACTTAGTCAAATAGAAAAGCAAAAAGTGAGAAACAACACTCTGCTGTCTCCTCAGCCTCTACTCTTCCCCGCTGAGCAGGCCAAGTGCATGTGAAGATCACTGTTAAATCCTGGCAAGTTTTTACATATGACATAATCTGATATTCTGCCTCAGTAGCAATATAAATGCTAACAATATTCATGACACTCCTATAGTAGGAGATTTTGAGAAACACTTGCTAAATATTAGAAGGAAAATTTAGAGTTTTGATAGTATTTACTTGACTTGCTAAAATATAATATTTATTCCATAAATTGAATAAATTTATGGTATTTATTCAAGGTAAAGTACAAAGAAAAAATCCATAACCCCATAATGAAATGCATATTTTATGAACATATGTATGTATGTGTGTGTACACATGTGTATTTAGATTTATATATACTCTATGGAAATTATTTATGGTGTTCATTTTTTCAGATTAGGATCTGGTCTACTCTGAGAAATTAATGACTAACTTATCTGTGTGCTGTACCTTGGCAGCCAAATTGAATATTATAAACACCAAAAAATTAGGAAAAGAGATAATTTTATTTATTGGGTGGGAAAATTCTCCATAATACTTTTTTTTTCATGGGTCTGTATTAACCAATCATCATATGTGTATTATCTGTTTTCTTTGGCTAGAGAGGTGCTCCACTGGGGCAAGGTAAGCTATATATGAGATCACCAAGTTTTCCCAAGAAAGCTAGGTACAAATCAGATGTTCAGTGAACATTTGTGGGGAATTATGAATCAGTGATTGCAATATATAATCAGCTCCTCAGTGTACCATGACTATACAGATTTATGAAGATCTTTAAACTTATATTAATAGGGATCCTCTTTAAGAAAAATAAATATGTACATAATAAGCGTACAGATACAGAATTACAGAACATGTTCCAAGCCCTAGAAGAGGACTTTTGTAAAGGGGGAGCCCTGAAACTTAAGCTATATTGCTCCTTGGTAAATTCATCCCTACCTCCATTATACTTGGCATACTACAGTTAAATATTTTTGTCTTGACACAATCTGTCCTACTTTTCTATCACTGCATTTTCTAAATATGTTGATGCGATGTTCTATTGCACCTTTTTATTTGTGAACGCAAAGCTTATATTTCATCAGACACTTGATTTGGTTCTTCCGCATGGTCCCTTCCTTTGAATTTTTATATGGCTCATGATTACTTTCTCTATTCTGATCATTATAAAGGCAATTGTACACTCATACATAACTATAAATTAAGTACCCCAGAAATTCTGTGGCTTAGTGTCTAGAATCTTTAACACCCATAACTTTGCCAACATCCTATAATTATTTGGTTTTTGTATCACTAGGGCATGTGGAACTATCTTGAATGCAATGTCCTTCTTCTATGCTTCTTCTATGACATTGCTATCCTGTCAAAAGCTAATCAAAATCCTGGCTTATTTTTTCCCCATTTTCCATAAAACCACCATCTAATAGAAATATAATGTGAGCACCAAGGGGGAGTCATACATGTAATTTTGAATTGCTTAGTAGTTACTTTTTAAAAAGTAAATATAAACAGTTGAAATTATTTTAATAATGTATTTTTAACCCAATATATCCAAAGTGCTATTATTTCAAAATGTAATTGATATAAAGATTATTAATGAGATGTTTTAAATTATTTTTAGATGCAGTCATTACTCAGTCACAGCAAGGGATTGTTTCCAGGACTCCTATGGATACTAAAATCCATGGATTCTCAAGTCCCTTAGATAATATGAAGTATTTGCGTATAACCTACCCACACCTTCCTAGACTCTGTAAATCATCTCTGCATTACCTATGATAGTACAATGTAAATGCTATGTAACTAGTTGTCATACTGTATTGTTCAGGAAATAATGACAAGGAAAAAAGTCTGTACATGTTCAGTACAGATGCAACCATCATAAGCCTAACTGAACAGTACAGGTCAGTCAAAAAACATAATATTTTTTTCTAATATTTTCAATCTGTGGGCAGGTATGCTATTTATTATAACTAATCCCATTTCAAGTGATCAATAGCCACAAGTTACTTATGGCTACTGAATTGGGTAGCGCAGGTCTTAAGCTCTTTGTTCAAAATATAAAGCGATAGCATCAAGCTCATCCCCTGGAAAGTCATGTCCCCAGACACTCTAAGGTAATGATGATAGACCCAGTCTTCCACGTGTGTAACCCTTGACCTTTCTCTAGTTAAGAATGTTAGTGAGTTTTACTTACCTCCCAAATAGTAGCCATTCTGTTCACCATAGTAAAAGTCTTCTTAGTCCCTTCTTTACGTGATGCCAGTTATACTATATTGATACGATTTTTTCCAGCACATAACATATAACTGCCACTCTTTTCTTAGGTGCAAGAACAGATGCTGATTATTTTTAGTATTTCTATGAAATTTATTAATTTCCCTTTTTATTTCCAACTAGGGGCCCCAGTGCACGAATTTGTGCACCTTGAAAGGAACTGTGGGCTGCGAGACTGCGGTAGGCACAGGGGTGGGTCTTGGCCCATCCTCTGAGCCCCTGCCCAGCCCCTCCCACCCAGCCGCCAATCCCCTGTCTGCTGGCAGTCCTGCTCCCACCGCCACTGCTCCCACATGCTGACGGCACTGGCCCCACTCGCACCCACTAATGGCGCAGAGGGATTGGGGTTGGTGCAGCGGGTGCAAGCAGTGGCTCCTTCCCTGATCTCCCCTCAGGAGCAGGGGGAGGTGGAGAAACCCTCAGAGGCGATCAGGGCCTGCAGCCACTGCTCGCACCTGCTGATGGTGCTGAGTCTTTGGGACCGGCACCGAGCACAGGCAGTGGGTGTGAGCAGTGGTTCTGGCACTGGCTGTGGGTGCAAGGGGGGCCAGCACTAGCAGTGAGTGTGAGCAGGACCAGTGCTGGCAGCAGGTGCCAGTGCTAGGTGGGACTGCAGTGCGGGAGCAAAGAATTGTCAGTAACCACCAGAGGCTCGCCTCGATGACAGGAACCGGTGCCCCGCCTTAGTCTGGCGCCCCCGCTTACCTGCTCCACCATCCCACCACAGCCAATGCCCACCAAGTTCTGCACACACACCCTGGTGGTCAACTCACGTCATTATGACTGGTTGTTTGTTTATTTGGTTGTTCTGCCATTTGGTGTATTTGCATATTAGCCTTTCATTATATAGGAAGATCTGTATTTTTAAAAATTTAACACTTGCAGTCAATTCTCATCTTATCCAGTAAATTATTTGAGTTTATTTCAGAAATTCAAAAAGATAATCTGAATATATTATAGAATAAAGTATTTTTTCTTGAAAATTAGTTATTTATTATGAAACCAAGTGCCCCTAGATAAAAATAAACAACATGTTCTAAGCTAGCAAACTGTAGTATTAAGAAAAGCAACAGGTAAAAAAGATGATAACTCATATTATTTTTAAAAATCCAAATACTGTATACTTTTCATTTGACAATGTAAATACTTCTAGATTCCATAACCAGCTTGAAGTTACCTTTATTATACATTTTAACTATTCTCTTATGTAATAACTTTAAGACATATAAGGTAATACTTTTCTTCAAAACTTGTAGCATGTGTGTGTGTGTGCGTATGTATTTCACAATATTGAAAAAGCTACGCTTACTAACCCACTTTGAGAGCAAATGCAGTTTGGTGCTTGGAAAATGCACTTGAAATTATTGGATACCACTGTCCAATAACATAACCAAAAGTTTCCTAGTCAAATGTACAAAAATGTGTTGGGTAGCTACAGGTCTGTTTTGATTTATAAAATATGAATATTATTCATTGGTTTATGTTTGATTAGTATTTACATGGTTCCTATTAAGTGTCTGAAATGGTTTAAAAATCATCATGTGTAATTTGCACATTAGTGGTTTGATTTAGGTATCCTTATTTTACAATGAAATTAAAGATTAAATACCTTGTTCAAAAACACAAAGCTCATTAAGTGTTTCACTTGTGCATTCAAGCCCAGGGTTCATTATAATGCTCATTATGTTCCGAGTTTGCATATTTTCTTTCTTTCTTTGTTTTGGATACTGGCAAAGATAACAGAAAAAATGACATGCACTATCTTTCATTGCTCTTCTTTACAAACTGGCTGAAATTATACTTCAGAAAAAGGTTAAAATGGAGCATGATTAAAAGGAAGAAAAACACATTTAGCTGGCAATAGGGAGCATATTAATAATATTAAATACAAAACAATGCATTTATATTACTTCATGTATTTATATAGGCTTATAAAGCATCTTCTACATATATAAGAAGCCAGCGACCAGAACACAGTAGTGACTGGAACGACCTGTGGCTATGATGTCCACTGCCAGATCGGTGGGTGGGGCTGTCTGGCCAACCTCCCATGGCCCCTCCCCCCAGCCAGATCCACCCCCAATTAGCCCCCCAACCCCAATTGGGGGTGGGGCCCACTGGCCAATACTCATGGCCCCTCCCCCCCAGCCAGCCCAGCCCTGATTGGGCCCCAATCGAGGCAGTCCAGCTGGCCAACCTCCTGCCATCTCCTCCTCCCTCCACCC
>NW_005871115.1:256093-284919 GCF_000147115.1 Myotis lucifugus
GTCCATCCTATGCTCAACATATATATTATTCACTTAACAGTCAAGGTTAACTAACATGTCCTTGATTTTTACCCATAAGGCAGATTTAATATAGTAGCACATCTTATAAACCTCCCCCTGATATTACTTCAGGACAAACCAGCCGGCCCCCACCCGTGCACCAGGCCTCTATCCTATATAATAAAAGGGTAATATGCAAATTGACCCTAACAGCAGAATGACTGGGAATGACTGGTCACTATGACACACACTGACCACCAGGGGGCAGACGCTCAATGCAGGAGCTTCCCCCTGGTGGTCAGTGGGCTCCCACAGGGGGAGTTCTGCTCAGCCACAGGCCAGGCTAATGGCTGCCAGCACAGCGGTGGTGGCAGGAGACTCTCCTGCCTCCTCAGCAGTGCTAAGGATGTCCGACTGCAGCTTAGGCCTGCTCCCCGCTGGCAAGTGGACATCCCCCGAGGTTTCCCGGGCTGCCAGAGGGATGTCTGACTGCCAGATTAGGCCTGATCCCTCAGTGTACATCCCCCGAGGGGCCCCAGACTCTGAGAGGGTACAGGCCAGGCTGAAGGATCCCCCCCCCCCCCCCGCCTGAGTGCACAAATTTTTGTGCCCCGGGCCTCTAGTCTATAATATTAAAAGGGTAATATGCTAATTAGATCAGAAGTCTTCCAGATGTAATTCCAGACATCCTTCATGATAAAGCAGGGCCGGTGGGAAGCCAGCCAAGGGCCCTGGTGCCTGCAGGCAGCTGGAGAAGGGAAGCAGTCTGGGTAGGGTGCCTGCAGGCGGCCAGAGGAGGGAAGCAGCATGGGTCCTGGGTGCCTGCTGGTGGCAGGAGGAGGGAAGCCCAGGTCCCAGGTGCCAGAGGGAAACCTGTGCTGGCAGCTGGGGAAAGGAAGGTCTACTCTTGCATAAATTTTTGTGCATCAGGCCTCTAGTTAGAAAATAAGGAGGTTGTGAAAGAGAATAAAGAGTGCTGAAGAAAAACAAAATGATTGGACCTGTTAATAATAGAATTGAAAATAACCCAACCTCTGAAATTTGCTAAAGTGTAACTTTTCCATTTTGGTCTGAAAATATCACCATTGTTGCAGGGGGACTTACTTTGCCTTCCAATTATAGTGTGTATTCAGGCTCCTATCTTTTACCACTTTAATTTTACAAGTCATTGGGCTAACAATTGCTTAGCTGCTTTAGTACAGATCGTTACTGATGCCCTCAGTGTTACTCATGGGTAATAGTTAAGCTGATGAAGAGTCTTCCATTTGTTTTATTTCTTGATATTGACACAAGGATTACCAGCTGAGGCTGCTGTCCTGGCCTCCTCTCTCCTCACAAAGATTAAAATGAACAACAATGGTCACTTTTTTTTAGGTAACTATTGGCATATGGTACTATAGGCAACCTGTCATTAAACTTTTCAGTTAGTATCCAGCACAGAAGTTCTATTTTTCTATAGCATAACAAAGCAGTAGCTTTAAATCACCAATTGCCTCTTTGTACCTCAAAATGTTATCTGAATTGTATTTTTGGCACAAAAATTTCATCAGTTTATAGTTTAATAACAGCTCCAATCTTTAACAGAAAGGTATAGAAACACTTAATGACATTTGGGCATTAATCTAGGTTAAAATCTGAAGAAATTCTTTTGGAATTAAAAATTACAGCCGCATTAATGTTTTTCTCTGGTGTTGTGAACAATAAATGCCAAGTGTCTTTTCCCTCCACTTAATGATTAATTCCTTTTTGGAAACTACTGTCATTTACCTCAAGTACATTTCTTGTTTTGTAGACCAGATGTGACTAACAGCACTAGGTGGTTGGCTCTTGTGAATAGAATTAGAAAGTACTAATTATAAGACTAACATACCACAATCATGCCTAATTTGTGTAAATACCTTAAGGCAAGATGAGGGAATGCTGTGCAGCAAATTGAGATGGCAGCAATAGTATTTGTACCTTTTGTCTGTTTATTTTCTTGCACGTTAGGATTAAAGGCAGGGAATAAGTGTTTTCTTATTACATAACCTTAAAAACAAAAATTTGTTACAGTCATCCTATATAATAAAGAGGTAATATGCAAATTGACTATCTCTCCAACACACAAGATGGCCACCCCCATGTGGTTAAAGATGGCCACCCCCATGTGGACACAAGATGACCTGCAGGGGAGGGCAGTTGGAGGGGATCAGGCCTCCAGGGGAGGGCAGTTGGGGGTGACCAGGCCTGCAGGGCAGGACAGTTGGGGGTGACCAGGCTGGCAGAGAAGGGCAGTTGGGAGCAATCAGGCCTGCAGGGGAGGACAGTTGGGGGGGACCCAGGTCTTCAGGGGAAAGCAGTTGGGGGAAACCAGGCCTCCAGGGGAGGGCATTTGGGGGTGACCGGGCCTGCAGGGGAGAGCAGTTGGAGGCAATCAGGCTGGCGAGGGAGGGCAGTTAGGGGTGACCAGGCCAGCAGGGGAGGGCAGTTAGGGGTGACCAGGCTGGCAGGGGAGGGCAGTTGGAGGCAATCAGGCTGGCAAGGTAGCAGTTAGGCGTTGATCAGGCTGGCAAGCAGGCAAGTAGTTTGGAGCCAGCAGTCCCAGATTGTGAGAGGGATCCCAGATTTAGAGGCTGCAGGCTGGGCTGATGGCCCCCCGCCCCCCACCATGCACAAATTTCGTGCACCGGGCCTCTAGTATAAATACAATTTAGACTTTTCTTATACCTTAACATTGGTTTTTAATTTCATATTCTATTTTAATAGTTCCTGGATGGAAAGTCAGTGTGGATGATTAGAAAGCTTACCTCTTTCACAGTTTTATCTCACATCCTTTTTTAAAGGTCATAATACTAAAAAAGATTAGTTTTTTGTTATAATTAATAATATATATTCCAGAAATTAAATATTTCTAAATATATCATTAAATAAAAATGTTATTTTTTTGTTTGAATTTTAATAATTATTTAATGGCATCAGCTAGAAAAAAGAACTAAGAGAATGAAAGATAAATGTTCTAAATTGTAGTTCCATCAATTTTGTTTGTTTTGTTAATTTTAAGATGAAACAAACAAACAAAACAAAGATTAAGATGGGAGTTCAATTGTAAATAAATTCTCTAAAACCTAATAGATTGTAAGAAATAAAGAATATGCTTTATTTAAAAGAAGTAAAGATATATTTCTGTGTTATGGTAACATTAGAATAAACACATGGAACTAAAGCACTGAGCTTGGACATATGCCAAACAAGCTTTAAAAAGCAATAAAAAGGAAGCTGAACAGTTGGCCAAGCAAATATTCAATGTGAAACCCCCAAAATTAACATTTAAATAACATGTACAGATGATCTTTAGTAATTTCCAAACAAGAACTTGCTAAAAATAATATTTAAGCCAGATCACATAGATATCATGAAAATATAACACATAGACATATACATACATACACACATAAACATACACACATACTGATTTATAGTATATTTTCCTGTAGCATTTATTGTTTTTTGATAAAAGAATTCAACTCCTTTGGAATTCTTTTCAAGATGAACAATTATACAATGTGATGTCTAAAAAAAACTTACTACAATGTTATAATGGAAATAATTTTAAAACAATGTTCCTATTCTTAAAGACTGTCAACAGGTCATTTTGCTTAGGATTTACCACAAAAAAAGTTTGCCACTTAAAATAATTATTTTTAGAAATTACATGAGACTTAGTTGTTAGGAGAAATATTTCAAAAACTTATTCATTTACTCAGTACACATTAAACCGTGTCCTGGTGCATATTAGGCACTATGTTGGCATTAAAATTTGCTAGATAATTTGAGCTAATGACTAAAAGGTTACCAATAGGTTACCACTTTAACTTACATTTTTGGAGGCAATGAATGCTATATCCTTATACTCTAACTCAAAGAAATAAATCTGTTGAAAATGTTAATGATTGAAGTAATTAAGACATAATCACAATAGATAAAATGCATTAGGTATCAAATATCTGCTTGTCATTATGTTAAGAACTTTATATATTTATTTCATCAAGTTAATATATCTTCATAGTAATTTTGTATGTAGTAGATATAATCATGATCACAGTGCAGATAGGAAATTTAAGACTTGGAGAAATTAAATAACTTTCCTAAAATGGATATCAAAAAATTGAATGATAGAAATTATTGGTCCAGAAACATGTTTTATAGTTCCAAGAGATAAAAGGTTAGCAAATAGAGTGTTGGCAAACCTACTGGGAGAACAGTTATGAATTTAAAAGTACATCCAGAACATAACTTAATTCTATGAAAATTAAGCTCCTTAGACAGTACCATGTATACAAAGATGAATTTAAATCTTTGAAGAATTTTTTTAGCCCACTAGAGGGACTAGTACCCTTAAATGATGTGCTGCCTCAGGAAGCTTATCCTCTGGTGGTCCGCAGAAAGTCAATCCAGTTTCCAGGAAATAATCAAAGACAGGTCTCTGTAGTTTCTCAACAGTTGGTGTGAAAGTTCTCTAGGCTCTTTCCATCTGGTTCCAAGATGGAAGAGGAAGGACAAAGCATCACTGAGTCTAAGTCGCATAAAAGGAGGTGTTTTTGCCCCTTCTTGAAACCACCAGCCAGCTTGCCACAGAATCACTGTACTGTTATCTTCATCCTATCTACACTAATAAAAGAGAAACATGCTAATTAGCATACGACCGCTACCCTTCCCATTGGCTAATCAGCATATCCTTATGCAAATTAACTGTCAGCCAAGATGGCGGCCGGCAGCCATGCACTGAAGTGAGCAGGGAGGCCGCAACATTGTATCGATGTTTTCAGCAGCGAGGCCTCAGAGCTAAAGCTGGCCCAGAATAATAAAAAAAAAAGAAAACAAGGAGCGGTTGGGAGCTTCAGTCACTCGCCAACCTGAAAAAGGCCCTCAGCCCCTCAGCCAGCCTGGCCAGGCACCCAGTGGGGACCCCCATCCTGATCCAGGACACCCTTCAGGGCAAACCAGCCAGCCCCCACCCGTGCACCAGGCCTCTATTCTATATAGTAAAAGGGTAATATGCTTCCCGGCACCGGGATCAGCAGAGCAGCGAGGCTCCCGGCACCAGGATTAGCGTGACAGGGGGCAGCGCCCAAACCCCCTGATCACCCTGCAGCTCTGTGTGTGACAGGGGGCGGGGCCACAACCTCCCTATCCGCCCTGCTCTGTTCGTGACAGGGGAAGGCGCCCCAACCCCCTGATCACCCTGCTCTGTGCCTGATAGGGGGGAGCTCCCCAATCACCTGAACCCCTGCGGCTCTGTGTGTGACAGGGGGGAGCTCCCCAACCCCCCCCCCCACGGCCCTGCTCTGTGTGTGACAGGGTGCAGCGCCCCAACCCAATGGTCCGCCCTACTCTGTGAGTGACAGGGGGCAGCGCCCAACTCCCCAATCGGCCTTGCTCTGGGCCCGACCAGGGGCTGCACCTAGAGATTGGGCCTGACCTCTGCCACCCGGGAGCAGGCCTAAGCCAGCAGGTCGTTATCTCCAGAGGGGTCCCAGACTGTGAGAGGGCACAGGCCAGGCTGGGGGACCCCCCACACCCCCCCCCGAGTGCACAAATTTTTGTGCACCGGGCCTCTAGTATAAAATAAAAGGCTAATATGCAAATTGTCCCCTTAACCAGGAGTTCGCCCGAGAGTTCAACCGGGAGTTAAACCAGGGGGTGGGGCTGGCTAGCCAACTGCCTGAGTCCCCTCCCCACAGCCAGCCCCACCCTAGATTGCCTCCCCCCCAACCCCAATCAGTGCAGGGGCTGGCCAGCCAACTGTCTGCGGCCCCTCCCCCTGGCTTGCCCAACCCAATCGGCCCCAATCGGGGCAGGCTGGCTTGACCCCACCTGTGCACAAATTTGTGCACCAGGCCTCTAGTATATCATCCTATATTAATAAAAGACAAACATGCAAATTGACCGTACTTTTGCTACACCTTAAGCCACGCCCACCAGCCAATCAGAGCGACTATATGCAAATTAACCCAACCAACATGGCGGCCAGCAGCCACAGACCTGGAGCAAGCTGGAGGCTTGCTTGCTCCAGTGATGGAGGAAGCCAAGTTTCCCCGCCTGCCATGGCCAGGCTCTGAGCTCCACTGAAAGCAAGAAAGTTTCAATTATAGAAGGTAAACAAACCCCAGATACCTGCTTTCAGCCAGCCGTGGCCACGGAGCTGGAGTGAGCAGGAGTGGGTTGCCCCTGGCAATGGAGGAAGCCAAGCTTTCCCCAGGCCTCCGCTAAAGGCAACAAAGTTTCAATTATAGAAGGCAAATAAATCCCAGAATAAAAAAAAAAAAAGGAGAGCCTGGGAGCTTACGTCACCAGGGTGCTTGGCCAGCCTGAAAATGGCCCTCAGCCCCTCACCCAGACTGGCCAGGCACCCTAGTGGGGACCCCCCACCCTAAAGTGGGTGTGGCCAGCCTGAAAACACCCATCAGTCCCTCACCCAGGCTGGCCAAACCTCCATGGGGTGAGTGTCCCCACTGGGGTGGACATCCTCCGAGGGGTCCCACACTGCAAGAGGGCATAGGCCGGGCTGAGAGACCCCCCGAGTGCACAAATTTTTGTGCACTGGGTCTCTAGTATTACTATACTGAGCCACTCTAGTTCATTCCTTAGGGATCCTGGAATTTGAGAAGTAATATAATAAACTAGAGGCCTGGTGCACAAAATTCGTGCACTGGGGGGGAGGGTGTCCCTCAGCCCAGCCTTCCCCCTCTCACATACTGGGAGCCCTCAGGGGATGTTCTAGTGATGGCTTAGGACCGCTCCCTGCTCCCCTTGGGGATAGGGCCTAAGCCAAAGTCTGGACTCCCTTTGTGGGAGGTGACCGGGCTGATCAGGGGAAGGCACCAGCCCCATCACCCCACTGCTGCAGACACTGCCAGTCACCGCAGCCAGCAAGGTTTTTTCATCAACACCGACTCCAGTCCCTTCACCATGAACAAATGACAACTTTCTTTAGGCATTTTCAAGATGTGTCTTTCATATAATAATAATTTCTTTATTATTTTTTTATCCTCACCTGAGGATATGTTTCCATTGATTTTTAGAGAATGTGGAAGAGAAAGGGAAAGACAGAGAGAAACATCAAAGTGAGAGGAACACTTTGATTGGTTGCCTCCTGCATGAGCCCTGACCTCGGCCCCGGCCAGGGAGGAGCCTGCAACCTAGGTACATGCCCTTGGTCAGAATTGAACTCAGACCCTGCCATCGGCAGGCCACGGCACTATCCACTGAGCCAAACCGGCTAGGGCAGGATATGACATTTCTTAGCTCTCCAGCAGCGGACCTTCATTTTTTTTGCTAGGAGTGGTGAAAAACCCTAGATCACCTTTTTGGATTCTTATTACCCAAGTTACTAAGAATATTACCAGTGGCATACAGGGAGCTTAGCCAATGAGCGGTCAGAAAAGGTGTTTCCTCTGTAGTTCACACCAATCACCAGCTTGCCGCCCCCCCCTTACCCCCGCCCAGGCCTGAGGCCTCTGGCCCAGGCTTCAGGCCTGGGCAGGGGGACCCCATCTCCCCCTAATCACCGGCTTCTGGGCAGCTTCTGGGTGGCTTCTGGGCGGCTTCTGGGGCTTCTGGGGCAGGCCTTCCACCCGGGATCAGATCCGATCTCAGCAGCAGGCAGGCAGCTTCTGGAGTCGAACATGGGGGCCTGGATGGCGGCTCTTGCACTGATGGTTGTGCTGTCCCGCCCTGCCTGCAGTATGAAAATTAGCCGCCATCTTTGTTGGTGGTTAATTTGCATATCACGCTGATTAGCCAATGGGAGGTATAGTGAATGTACAGTCAATTACCATGTTTGTCTATTATTAGGTAGGATTATTGACATTCTATCTTCTCCACCTTGCTATAACCACCTTCTCTTTCTACCTGACCTCACATTTTCAACAAATTTATTCCTTTGAGTTATAGCATAAGGATAGGGCATTCATTGCCTCCAAATATGTAGATTAAAATGGCAGCCTATGGTAACCTTTTACTCATTAGCTCAAATTATATAGCAAATTTTAAACTTAAAAAAAAGTAAAAACAGCCTGGCCATTGTGGCTCATTAGTTGAGGATCGACCTATGAACCAGGAGGTCATGGTTCAATTCATGGTCAGGGCACATGCCCCAATTGCAGGCTTGATCCACAGTGTAAGGCATGCAAGAGGGAGCTGATAAATGATTCTCTCTCACCATTGATGTTTGTATCTCTCTCTCCCTCTCCTTACCTCTCTGAAATCAATATATTTTTTTTAAAAGTAAAAACAAATAATATTACAAAAAAATAATTTTTTTTAATTTTTTTATTGTTTAAAGTATTACAAATAACAGTACATATGTCTCCTCCCCATCATAATTTCTTACTATCATCTCTCTATCTCTCCAAATGAAGTGATAGGAGAAGGTGATCTCTAAGTATTTTAGAAGTAATATAGCAAGAATCCATGCAGCTCGTTAGTAACAGAAAGGAGCCAGCACTCACCATGTATGTACTAAAAATGAATTAAAGCAGATTCTATTTATTATTTTTCAAGGAAACACAGTACAAATGTTAATAAATGTATCCTGGGTGGTTTTATTGCTCCAAAATAGGGGAAAATAATGCATAAAGATTTTTGTTTCTTATAAGTTTCTGACTCTAAAAAGATAAAACAGGAAAAGGTGGAATCTTTTGTAGAATATTCAAGAATGTGTTTGCTGCTTCTGTAAACTAGGTAATAGGGTTTTTATCCATCCACTTACAAGACAGAAGTAGCTTTGGGGAGTCTTTTTCTATTAAAAAGATAAAACTACCGAACATTGGGACTTACAACTGAGATATGAGAAGGCTTCCTGAATAATCAACGGAAAACTCACAGGAGAGAACACTGATACCCAAGGACCGAAGGGGGAGCCGGCATAGAGACTGGTAGGAGGGGCAGAGACATGACCCACAGAGGGGAACTGAAGTCCCAAAGAGATACCTCAGCCGGTGGTGGAGTGAGGAAGGTGCCACTGAAAATTCTGGGATCTAATCCCAGAGCTGGGCTTCCCAGCAGACAGCGCCAAGCTGAGGAGGGTATCCACATAGCATCAAGCTGAGGAAAGCAGTGGGGTGCTGTCTGCCAGGGAGTAGCAGCTGAAAGTTCAGGCACCCTTTTAAAGGGCCAAGGCACAAACATTCCCTGTGGAGCCACCCACCTTGTGCTCTGGCAGAGGGAGGGCGAAGAGGACTGGATCTGTGAGAGCAGAGGCCAGCACTGGGGACTCGGGGGATAGAGCTTGGAAGGCAGACACCCCAAGTTTTCTCGGCTGCCAAAACCAGGTAAAGACAACACAATGAAAGAGAATTACAGGCCAATATCCCTCATGAACATAGATGCCAAAATCCTCAACAAAATCTTAGCAAATCGGATCCAGCAGTACATCAGAAAGATCATACACCATGACCAAGTAGGATTTATCCCAGGGATGCAAGGATGGTACAATATCCGCAAATCAATAAACGTAATACATCACATAAACAAATTGAAAGAATAAAAACCACATAGTCATATCAATTGATGCAGAAAAAGCATTTGACAAAATCCAACACCCATTTTTGATAAAAACTCTCAGCAAGGTGGGAATAGAAGGATCATACCTCAACATAATAAAAGCCATATATGACAAGCCCACAGCCAACATCATACTCAATGGACAAAAGCTAACACCATTTCCCCTAAGAACAGGAACAAGACAGGGATGCCCACTTTCACCACTCCTGTTCAACATAATACTGGAAGTATTAGCCATTGCAATTAGGCAAGAAGAAGAAATAAAAGGCATCCAAATTGGAAAAGAAGAAGTAAAACTGTCCTTATTTGCAGATGACATGATATTATACATACAAAACCCTAAAGACTCCATCAAAAAACTACTAGACTTAATACATGAATTTGGCAATGTAGCAGGATACAAAATTAACTCCAAGAAATCTGAGGCATTTCTATACACCAATAGTGAACTTTCAGAAAGAGAGATTATAAAAACAATCCCATTTACCATCGAACCAAAAAAAATTAAGCTACCTAGGAATAAACTTAACTAAAGAGGTAAAAGACCTCTACTCAGAAAACTACAGGACGTTGAAAAAAGAGATAGAGGAAGACATAAAGAGATGGAAGAACATACCATGTTCATGGATTGGTAGAATCAACATCATTAAAATGTCCATACTACCCAAAGCAGTCTATAAATTCAACGCACTTCCCATTAAAATACCAATGGCATACTTCACAAATCTAGAACGAACTCTCCAAAAATTCATCGGGAATAAAAAAAGACCCTGAATAGCTGCAGAGATCCTGAGAAAGAATAAAGTAGGTGGGATCTCAATACCAGATATCAAGCTGTATTACAAGGCCACTGTTCTGAAAACTGCCTGGTACTGGCACAAGAAAAGACATATAGATCAGTGAAATAGAATAGAGAGCTCAGAAATCGGCCTGAACCAATATGCTCAGATAATATTTGACAAAGGAGGCAAGAACATACAATGGAGCCAAGATAGTCTCTTTAATAAATGGTGTTGGGAAAATTGAACAGATACATGCAAGAAAATGAAACTAGACCACCAACTTACACCATACACAAAAATAAACTCAAAATGGATAAAGGACTTAAATGTACGATGGGAACCATAAAAATTCTAGAAGAATCCAAAGGCAACAAAATCTCAGACATATGCCGAAGCAATTTCTTCACTGATACAGCTCCTAGGGCATTGGAAACTAAAGAGAAAATAAACAAATGGAACTACATCAAAATAAAAAGCTTCTGCACAGCAAAAGAAACCATCAACAAAACAACAAGAAAGCCCACTGCATGGGAGAACATATTTGCCAATGTTATCACCGATAAGTGTTTAATCTCCAACATTTATAGGGAACTCATACAACTTAACAAAAGGAAGATAAACAATCCAATCAAAAAATGGGCAAAGGATCTAAATAGACACCTTTCAAAAGAGGACATTCAGAAAGCCAAGAGACATATGAAAACATGCTCAAAGTCACTAATCATCCGAGAAATGCAAATCAAAACAACAATGAGGTACCATCTCACACCTGTCAGACTGGCTATCATCAACAAATCAACAAACGACAAGTGCTGGAGAGGATGTGGAGAAAAAGGAACACTTGTGCACTGCTGGTGGGAATGCAGACTGGTGCAGCCACTATGGAAGACAGTATGGAGTTTCCTCAAAAAACTAAAAATGAAACTCCCATTTGATCCCGTGATCCCACTTCTAGGAATATATCCCAAGAAACCAGAAACACCAATCAGAAAGGATATGTGCACCCATATATTCATAGCAGCACAATTCACCATAGCTAAGATCTGGAAACAGCCTAAGTGCCCATCAGTAGATGAATGGATTAGAAAACTGTGGTACATCTACACGATGGAATACTATGCTGCTGTAAAAAAGAAGGAACTCTTACCATTTGCAACAGCATGGATGGAACTGGAGAGCATTATGCTAAGTGAAATAAGCCAGTCAATGAAGGAAAAATACCACATGATCTCACTCATTCATGGATAATAAAGACCATTATAAACTTATGAATAATAATAGATACAGAGGCAGAGCTACCTCAAACAGATTGTCAAACTGCAGCGGGAAGGCCGGGGAGGGTTGGGGGGCAGGAGGGAGGGGGGTAAGAGATCAACCGAAGGACTTGTATGCATGAATATAAGCATAACCAATGGACATAAGACACTGGGGGGGGTAGGGGAGCCTAGGGGATTGTCAAGGGCGGGGGGGGGGAAGGAGACATATGTCATACTCTTTGTAATACTTTAAGCAATAAAACAATTTAAAAAATAAAAATAAATAAAAATGGAAGTATCTGATGCATTAAGGTGGTAAGAGCTGCCTCTCTGTTATGTATCAGTTCTAATCTTGCCTCTTTAAACATGTTCAACTTGGGAGCAGAAAACATTCATTACAATATGGATGAGGTCATATGCCACTAAGATGTGAAAAAAAAAAAAAAAACTACCGAACATTATGGACAGGAAAGTTTCCTCATTTTACCTTCCAAAATTCTGTTAGTGAATAACATAGAAATTTAAATGGATAGAATTGTACCCAAAATTTGGACTCAAATAACATGTCAAATGCCTCTTTTTGTATAGGTTCTGTCATGGTCCGTGTGGAAATTCAGACTACAGCAAAAAACACCACATTCTTTTTTTTTTTTTTTTTGGTAATTGTTTTGGGTTTACTACTTTTAGAAACATGGCAGTATTTAGTTTTGCTTTATTTTTACCAGATCTTTTGTCCAATTTCTATAATTCACATACTAAAAATGTGCCCATTCCATTTCTTCCCTCTTTATTTTTTTCTTCCCGTCTGTTTCTGCTTCTACCTCCTTCTTTATTTTGACAAGTAGAACTGATTCTGTATCCATGAATAACTCATATTTAGAAGTAGAGCTAAGTAAACTTTTAAAACAGACTTAAGTTAGGTGATCTCATATTGTGTGTCTAACTAAATATCATTGTCTTTATTTTTTTCCAAAACAAAGTTTTATTTTGGTTGTAGTTTTTTTTTCCATTGTATAAATAAGTATATTTTACATATTTTATATTTTCATTCTTTTCAGGCAGATCTAGTGTGTGTTTTTATTTTTTAATTCTCATCCAAGTATATGCTTTATTTCATTGATTCTAGAGAGAAAGGGAGAGCGAGATTACATAGATGGATGGATAGATGATGATAGATGATAGATAGACAGATATAGATAGATGATTGATTGATAGATAGATAGATAGATAGATAGATAGATAGATAGATAGATGATAGATAGATAGATAGATGATTGATAGATAGATAGATGATAGATAGATAGATAGATAGATAGATAGATAGATAGATAGATAGATAATAGATTGTTAATGGATGGATGGATGGATGGATGGATGGATGGATGGATGGATGGATGAGTGGATGTATGTATGTATGTATGGATGGATAGATTATAGATAGATAGATGACAGATAGATAGGTAGATGATAATAGATAGATAGATAGATAGATAGATAGATAGATAGATCTGAGAAACATCAATTGTATCCCTCATGAAACTTTCTCTGACCAAGGTATTGAACCTGAAATCCAGGTATGTGCCCTGACTGGGAATGGACCCCATGACTCTTCATGTCTGGGTTGATGTTCTGATCACTAAACCATACTGTCTAGGGCAGGCAGATAGACTTTTAATTGCCTTACAAATAAATACAATATTTCATGTAGTGTACCCACTACTTACATAGAAACATTTTCTTTCTAAATGTTTTCTTTTTAAAATTAGGGCATACTTTACATACAGCAAAATTCACCCATTTTTAGTGTATAATTCTGTGAGTACTGAAAAACATAATGTTTGTGATTACTAGCATAATAAAAGTATACCACTGTTCTATAAAGTTCAAAATTCTGTGTACCACCTTATCTTCAGCCATTCATCCTATCCCCAGCCTTAGAAACTGCAGATACCTATAATTTTGACTTCACAAAATGTCAAATAAACAGAATCATACAGTATGTAACTTTTAAAATTTGGATTTTTACACTTAGCATGATTAAATTAAATTCATGTTGTTGTTTAATAGATTACTACTTTTTAAGTTGCTGAGTATAATTCTTTATATGAATGTTCCATAGTTTATCTTTCCTTAATGAGGGACATTTGGGTTTTTCTCAGTTTAGGAGAATTATGAATAAAACCTCTATAGACATTTGCATATGAGCATTTGAAAAGTATATGTTTTCATTTTCTTTGGGTAAATTTCTGTGAATGAGATGCCACTTCATATGATATGCTTGTTTAATGTTACCTAAGTGTCTATTTCAGTTTGCTTTGTATGAAAGTTCTAGTTGCTCTGCATCCTTAAGACTTGGTGTTACCAACTTATTTTGATTTGAGCTGTTTAATCTATATGGAATGGTATCTCACTGTGTTTTTATGTTTTATTTCCCCAATGAGCTTCTTGTGTGGAGACTCTATTCTGATAGTTTGCCCATTTAGAAATGAGATTACTCATTTTTTTATTGTTAATTTCTGACTTCTCTGTTCTATTCCACTGATCTATGCATCTGTCCTTTTGCTAAAACCACACTGCTTATTACTGGAGCTTTATAGTAGGTCTTTAGATTTTGTATTGTAACTCTCAAACTTTATTCTTCAATACTGTTTTAGCAATCCTAGTTTTTTGATAGGATAAAATCAAATCAGAATTCTGGGTCCTCAGCTCTCTGGGCAGTTCAAGAAAATTGTGCATTTTTAGATTATCTAGCATATTTTTTGTCATGTGGTTGTGAGTAAAGTTTCTTTTGTGTTTTTTTTTGTTTTTGGGGGTTTTTTGTGTTTTTGTTTTGTTTTGTGTTGTTTTGTTTTACCTTAAGTGAAGCTAGAAGTCCTTCATTTAGTTTAATTGCCATGCAATTAGATAGAAACATTTTGTTTGATATTCTTTACAGGCCATTGGAATTTTTCTTCTGAAATGTTGATATAAGTGAAATAAATATCTTTGTTTTATTTCTTTTTTCACTTTGAAATAAGATTTGTACCTGAGGGATAATCTTGCTGTCAATCATATGCATTCCAAATACTTGTGTTATTACTAGTAAGATCTGATAAGTTTACTAGTAAAAGAACTTGCATTCTGTTTTCACTTACATTTCAATACACTCAGTAGTGTTTTGAGGTATCTGTTCTCATTTCCTTCTTAGGAAGCATTTCAAGATTACAGCATCCCCTCTTTTATACATGGGATAACTTCTAAAAACCCCAGTGACTGCCTGAAACTGTGGATAGTACTGACCCTATATATACTATGTTTTCTTCCCTATATACATAGCTATGATAAAGTTTACTTTATAAATTAGGCACAGTGAGAGATTAACAATCATAAAGAATAATAAAATAAAAATGATTACAATATATTATAATAAAAGTTATGTGAATGTGGTCTCTCTCTCAAAATATCTTACAGTACTATGCTCACCCTTCTTGTTGTGATGATGTAAGACAATAAAATGCCTACTTTCTGAGATGCAATGAAGCCAGTGATGTAGGCATTGTGACATAGCCTTAGGCTACTACAAAATTTACTTGAACATAATCACGGTATTGTAATTCTGCGATGGTTGATCTGGAAAACAAAGCAGCTACTAGGTAACTAAAGAGTGAGTAATTTATACAGTGTTTATATACTCTGTAAGGGATCATTCAAATCCCAGGTAGGATGAAGTGGGCTGGTACAATATTTCATCACACTGATGGTGCACAATTTAAATCTTAAGGAGGGACCACTGTATATAAATTTGCAAAAGACCTTATCATAGTATAACCAAAGTGTTAACCGAACGTCCTTACTCCATCATTCATGTGGCATACATTTAAAATTAATTACTAATAATGAATATGATTATAAATTGCTGTGAAGTTTTAAAGTTGAATCACATAGGGCTAGTAATGCAGTTTTCAAATAATGATCTAGAAAACACCATTTTTTTTTAATATTACAAAGTTGAAAGATTATGCAATGCCTTTGTTTTTCATGGTTCTGGAACTTGGAATCACTGCTTCACAGACTGAACCAGAGTATGAAAGTAACTAGAAGTTAGAAGCATGGTTGAAAATTAAAGATATTTCTCAACTAGCTTTGGGAAACTTCCAATATTAGCCCTTACAGACAGGAGCTAGTTAATTTAAATACATTGCATATAATTTAAATATTCGTTTTCCAGCATGTATCTTTCAACATTCAGTGGCTGCTTCCCTATGTCCAGAAAAATTAGTGGTCTTATTTATTCTCATAGCTCTAAATTCAAAAAAAATAAAAACAAATAACAATTTCTATTTTTTTATTTATGTATATAGATTTCTGAAAATATGCTTAGATAAAGTATTTGATTTGGGGCTTCAAATTTTTAAATTAGTTTTACCATAAGTGAATTATACTGAAGTTCCCTTTATATGTAAATATTAATGTAATGGCTGTTTTACTCCTCACATAGATAGATGTAGAGATACATATATAGAGAAAGAGATTAGATCATTCATAATACGTACATAATTGGTTTATGTTTTTAAATTTCTGCCTCTGAGATTTCAGAATAGTCACTAATAATGTAAAACATATCCAACACTACCACATTATACTTAATGTGCTGTTGGTAATATTGGATTTATTCAAATCATTCTCAAGAAGATAAAAGAATTCTTGTCCTGTGTTATTTCCATCAAATAACTGTCAGATAATGATAAAGGGCAAAGGGAGTGTCTCACTTCTAAGCATGGTAAAGTGCAGCCATGTACCACACTGAGTACCAATCTAATGCATTTAGAACCGTTTGTCCTTTGCTCCCTTCCACAAGTACAGACCCATATATACACACGGCAGCTCCCGGTATCTGTTTATGAAGAAAAGCAGCAGCATCACAACCACCAGAACTTCTTTACATTCTATATTAAACCTATATTACCTTAGGCTCAGTTACTTATAGTCCTACAAGAGAATGTCAAGATAAAATTTGTCCTGTATCTCATTTCTGTTTTCCTACATAAATGATCAAAGTGTAAGGGGGTATCCTTTCCATGAACTGTTAAGCATTTTCTGCTCTATTTTTATCTATACAGTCATATACTTTTATGATACTAACCTAATCCCTATTTCCTTCCTTTTCTCCCCAAATCTACCATTCTGCTCTCCAAAACTCTTACCCTGTAGTTAATCCCACCGCTTACATCCTTGACATCTCTCAGATAATTCTTCCATGTCTTTGTCATAAATAAAATTATATGTATCTCAAAGACTATTTGTCAGATAGCTCTATAGAAATAGGATCAGTAGTTTTTTTATCCTCATGATTCAGAGGTGACATTCATGACTTAATGGCTCCCTCCTGCTACGTTGAAGTCACTGTTCCATTAAATTATGAACAAATTCTTTGACGTCACAATTTTTACCACCACCTCAACTTCTCTATTCATCTTGGTATGTTTCAACCTCAACATGGACCACTCATCCACACACTCTGACCGCTCAGTTCATCTCCAGTGATCATCAAATTACAGCTCAGCCACCTACTTCTAACAGAGCTCCCCTGATTTCATGAGCTCAAATATCCTTTCTTATCACAAAATTTCTCTTTCATGCTTGTTTGTGCAACATTCCAATTACAACTCCTTTATGACATGACCAAAACATTAACTTATTGCCGGGAGCCGGTCCATCCTTGCTGCTTGACACAGTCGCTGCAGGAAAGAAACATCTGCACAGCATATGTTTCAAGGGACCTGGCATATATAGCATATTGTTCTTAATATGTTTGCTCTCTTTAGCGCCATGTGTTTTAACCAAGGTCACCTCTCCGAGAAAGGTTGTTTCCCAGGTGGGGATCTTTCCCTGAGGTTAGGGAGGGGATACAACCCCTTAATTAAGTGCCAGGCGGGTAGTTAAGCTACATAATCTTTACTCCCTGGAATGGAGATAAGAAACGCCCTAACCTTTGTAATAGAAATTGACAGGATTAAAATCGGCTGGTATAAATATGGATGTAACAAGACAATAAACATCAGATCCTGATCAGTTCCTAACCAGAACTCCGACCAGAACTTTGGCTGGAGATCCTGGCTAGAGGTCCTGACTAGGCTGCTGATCAACTGAAGGCTGTCTTCGTGTCATTCCTTCTTCGCCGACTCCGTCCACACCTTTGGGGACCCCTGGACCCGCTGGGATTGGACCCCAGCAGCTTATCTTGTCTTGAAACCTGTATTCCACCCCTAACATACAATGCCAATTCTAATGATCCTTAGTTCAGGATGCTTTTTGGCCTATGTTTCTTCACTTTAACCATGAGCCAAAACCCCAACTATGGATAAACTCAAATACTTTAAATCTTGTATTCTTGTGTTTTGTTTTGTTTTTCTCATACCACCAAAAATGAGTGGCACTTAAAAGGAAAAAAAAAATTCAAGTATATCCTGGGACAGATGGCTAACACCACATATTCATTCTTCACCTTATGCAACAGTGTATTAAATCTTCTCATGTTTCTCACACATCCAACTCTTTTCCATTCCTCACTGAGAAAGATATCCTGTACTTAAAAATAACAGAAGCTTCCAGATGGAATTCCTTCAGTTCCTATCAAGAGATCTGCCTCCACACCTCACTTGTTCAGTCATCCATAAACTATGTATCGTTTGGCACTGCAAACCCTTTGGTGAACAAAACAGACTCAATCCTTGTCTTTAAGCATTTTACTTAAGAAAAGAGAAATTAATCAAGTGGAAAGAAACATATCTTTAACTATATATGTAATATGTAAAAGAAATACAGGTCCTATGGGAGAGTAATATATAGCACCTTTTTAGATTGGGCAGTGATCCTGTCATTTTCTAGAGCAGCGACCTTTAAGTTTAGTCCTGAAGGATGAGTAAAAAGAATCATGTTGACAGTGGGAGGAAGAACATACCAGGAAGATGAAACAGTAAGTGGGAAGATCTAAGAAGGAAAAGGAGTTTGAGACATTGTTGAAACTTTAAAATACCAGTGCGGTTAGAGCATGGTAAGTGGGAGAGCGGAGATAGATGGCTGTGAAGAATGATGCTAAACAGCAATCTGGGAAAAGCATGCAGATGGACATGCACTTTCTGCAGTTAGACAGAAAGTCCATGTGTTTGAATTTGATAGTAGCAGTCATTGGGCATGTTGTTTAACCTTCTTGGGCCTATTTTGCTCATTTATGGGCTAATAATATCTACAGAATATTAAGCATAAGGTTGTTGAAAAATAATTATTTAATATATGCAGAGTACTTAGACAAGTTTTTGGGGTGACATTGGTTAACATGAACATATAGATTTCATGTGTGGATTTCTAAGTTACAAACTCTGTATATAGCACCATGTGCCCACCACCCAAAGTCAAATCTTCTCCTGTCACCTCATATTAGACCCCCCCTTCTGTTCCACCCCTCCTTCCTCTGGCAACCACCACTCTGCTGTTTGTATTCATAAATTTCAGTTTTATATTCTACATATGAGTGAAAGTTTAATAAAAGAAACTACCTCTAACAAGGGATTTAATTGAGGAAGTTTCAGTTAGTGAGTATTAGTCAGAGTTCTCCAGAGAAACAAAATAAATCAGTGGTTCTCAACCTGTGGGTCGCGACCCCTTTGGTGGTCGAATGACCCTTTCACAGGGGTCGCCTAAGACCATCCTGCATATCAGATATTTACATTACGATTCATAACAGTAGCAACATTACAGTTGTGAAGTAGCAACGAAAATAATTTTATGGTTGGGTCACAACATGAGGAACTATATTTAAAGGGGCAGAAGGTTGAGAACCACTGAAATAAATAGAATAGAGAGAGAAAGACACTGGAAGATTGCTTTAAAGAACTGGCTCATCAGAATGTGAGGGCGGCCAAACATCAAGTCTGTGGGCTGGCTGGCCAGCTGGAAGTGCAGGTAAGAGTTGATGTTTCAGTTTTAAGTCCAAAGACTGAAAATTTGGAATTCCGTATTCTTCAGGAAACTTAAGTCTTCTCCGTTTAAAGCCTTCAACTGATTTAATGAGGCCCACCCACACTCTGAAGAACAGTCTGCTTTACCTAAAGTAAACTAAGTGTAAATGATAATTATATTTAAAAATACTTTACAGCCCTAGCCGGTTTGGTTCAGTGGATAGAGTGTCAGCCTGCAGACTGAAGGGCCCCAGGTTCGATTCTGGTCAAGAACACATGCCCAGGCTGTGGGCTCAATCCCCTGTGGGGGGTGTGCAGAAGGCAACTGATCAGTGATTCCCTCTCATCATTGATGTTTCTATTTCTCCCTCCCTCTCCCTTCCTCTCTGAAATCAATAAGAACATATTAAAAAAAACAACAACAAACTTTTACAACTACATCTAGAGCAGTGTTAGACCAAACAACTGGTCAATATAGAATAGCCAAGTTGACACGCAAAATTAGCCATTATGCCTAGAAATTAATAATGAGAATTCTAAAGAATATAAACATAGCATAATGAGTAGTGGTACCCTTTGAGCTAAGATAAAGCACCTAACGTAGAGATTCCTAGGACTGTGATGAAGACCTTGTTGGCAAATGAATGTGTTATGCCCAGATTTCAAGATTCCCAAGAAACCACATCAGGGAGCCAGTCAATCCGATGCAAAAGCATAAGAATCTGTATTTCAAGCTAGCTCGGCTCCCCGTCCACCAGACTCACCGACACAACGGCAAACCAAGTGGCGAAGAGACAGAACCCCGCCTAGAGACGGGTTATAAAGGGGGGTTGGAGTAAGGGGAGGAGAAAGGACTGTGATTGGCCAGGCGCAAGTCGATGTCTTGTTCCTGGGTGTGGCTAGCAGAGTCTTAGACTTCCGGGAAGAACCTTCTTGCCAAGCACGTGGCCAAGGTAAGATGGAGGACGTAGCCCTTACCCTGGGGCAAGATGGAGGGTGTAGCCTTTACCCTGGGGCAAGGTGGAGGGCCTAGCCCTCGCCCTTTCATTCCCCCCTTTATCTTGGAACTTCCGGCTCAATCATGAGACGGACTGCACTTCTATTCCACCGTTGCTAGAGGCCCGTACTGGGCATATCTTAACAAATGGTCTGGTGGAAGGGGAAGAAACCATTTTAGCTTTATTGAAATAGGATTTTTCTTCTTAAAATTCCTCCATGGCTATCAAAAAGCCAAATCAAGATTTATTTATCTACTGTCCTGATGTTTGCATAAACACAACAAGAATGGTAACTGACTACCTTTGCTGGAATCTCATGGTTGAATTTTAATGTGCCCCGTAGGGCCAGGAAGCCACGCCACCCAGCTGCCATCAGGCCCGCCTGCAGTATCTGCTGAGTTAGGTGAATCCCTCACCTGTAGCAACTCCACCTGAGCCCACGCTCCAGGCTTTAAGGCCCATCTCAGTAGCCCTCCTACTTGTTGCGGCCCAGAGTGTGTGGGGGTTCTGCAGGGACTCAGAGGCATCCTTACTGCTCCCCTTCTACTCTTACCAACCGCCAGTGATGGTAGGGCATCGGCCTGACACTCCAGCGCCAGCCATCTTCAGGGCTTTCAAGCAGGATACCAGGCTTTCTTTGTGGCATTTTTACTGGCTTCAAGTCTTTAGAGCTCAGACAGGGCTCTTTAAAACATGGTACTCCAGTCAAAGTTTTCCGTTAATAAAACCACTATTAGGAACCGGTCTTATTGAATCTATGCAAAGAAATGTATTGCCATGTTAGCATTGCCAAATTTCGGAGGAATTACATAAGAAGAAAGACATACTGATCTACTCTAAGATTTTCTGAGTTTTCTTGCCAATTCTTTTTAATAAAACAGTAATTGTTGGCATTAATTTTTTTTTTCTATGCATAACCATGCCTCAGACCTTCTATTTTAAACAGGCCTTTTCCAGCTTACTACCCCTGACATGGGCATGGTCACAAAGGCCTGCAAGACAGTATTACAGGCTGCCAACTGTTAGCTGTCTCTCAACAGAGACCAAAACCTGATGGGCACTGTTCCTGCCCATTTGGGCACCTGTCCTCTTGGCAGGTAGCCATTCTTTACTTTTGGGGGTCACCCCACATAGTTCCCTTCCAGGACAGCCAACATACATTCAAACCTGCAAGAAAATTAAAGGTCAATATAACATATCAATACAATGAAACATGATATTGGCATCATGGCCGCTTTAGGCAGCCAAATTCTACTAAAGTCTATTCTTGGCCTTTCTATAAATTGTCCTTGTCTCTTTGGAGCCATGTCCATGAAGATGCAGGCATCATCTGAGTTGCGAGCAATGTTACCAGCATCAGGCAGGAAGCAGGTTGCATTGATCTAGATCGACGCTCCATTTGGTAACGAAGTCTTTCCGGATCATGGATGGGTCCGCTGACCAGACGTGGGTGTGATGGACCCAGGTCGCACGTGCAGGGCTGCCAGGGCCTCGTCTATGGCAGACAGGTAGTCAGGCAGCAGGTCCAGGAGACAGGTGGCCAGAAACACACCCCCGGCAAAGCAGCTTACCAGGCTCAGGACTTTCTGGCTGAAGGCTGAGGCTTCGGGGCTGGCTCCCGGTCGGCGTAGCACACAGATGTGCACCAGACTGCAGATGAGCGTGAGCACCAGCAGGAGCACCAGGGCCCCCAACTTCACCTCCAGGCCCACAGGCAGTGGTGGAGCCGAGGCTACTGCCTCTGGGCGCCACACCAGGAGCTCTGGTTCTCCCCAAAGCCCCATGGTGGCCGGCTGCTCCAGTGACTCTCAGACCTCGTGAGGGTCTCACTCCATGGCCCTCACCAGGTTCCATGGTTTGTTTCTACCAGTTCCCTTTGTGGCAGAGCAGCAACCAGGCCTCTTTCAAGGGAGTGTGCTAGGAGGGGGTATCAACCCCTCCTTTGCTAGACCAAACCCTTTCAGTACATTAGACCAGCTTCATTCCCGCCTATCTTTACAGATTCCAAGTCCCATTGTCTTCCTTAATCAGTACTGGCCTGTATTATCTAATTCAGCACAGGCAGGGGGGAGGGCCCATTAAATCATTGCCTTGAGGAACTGTGAGCCCCATCCTTAAATGTCCCAATCAGACTAGAAAAGCCACAGATACCTTTTAAATTTACCCCAGAATTCCAAAATCCCAACCCAGCACAGAATATCACATAGCAAATCAAAGTTCCCAGCAAACAAACAGAGATGCTTACAAACATCAAATAAACATTTACACTTACACCTTTTCAGTGAACAAGTATCTTTACAGTCTTGGGCTCTTGAGCTGATAACAGGAGCATCGCCCAAGTCCCTGATGGGGGTCTGACAGGAACAGATGTGGAGGCCTTTCCCACATCCCAGGACAGGATTCTTGACCTATGTCTCATTCAGATAGAAACGGTTTTCATCACAAACAAACAAACAAATCCAAAACCAAGAAAATCAAGGCCAGAAGTACCCTCCGATGTTTCAGGGGTACCAAGGAAGGAGAAGTTAGGCAATGTCCAGCGCTTCTCACAATCCACCACCAGTGACCAGTTCCAGCTTACTGGCCTACCATTCATTTAACATTTCTTTTCTCCTATCACACCAAAGCCATGCTTTTTAGTTAGTTAGAACTTTTAGCCTTAATTTTTAGGTGACATGTAAATAATTAACATTCCTCAGATTAACAATATATTCAAATTCAATAACAAGGATACATATTTAAGCATTAAGGACAGATCAATTTACAGAAGCAGAGACAGCAAGCAATCCAAACCATAGCTGTGGGTAAACACATTATCTAGAGTCCTTGGGTAACCTAGGTCAAACTTAGGCATATCCTGGGTCTCCCAAACACTGAGTTGCAAGTTAGCTGGAGCCCTCCTGACCCTGGGACAGCTGCACTGTCCCTCCCAGGCAAAGGAAAAATATGCCCTTGAAGATCAGAATGAAACCACAGTTTCTATCTGACTTTAGAAATTGGATTACTACTATCAGTCCCTTTTAAAGACTTTGACATAACCTTTAATTGTCCTTAGTTTAAGGAAAGCAGGGTTTTCTAGATTTAAGAGATTAGCTTAAAAATAAATCCGCAAAACAAGCACACTTGCAGCCCCATAAAACTTTGCCTTAAAGCTCCACCCCTGACTAAATCAGAGGGTGGGGCCTTTGCTGTTTCAAGATGGTGGCCCCCAGGGGAGCGGCAAACCATGCGGCCAACATGGCGGCTGCCAAGGCTTGCAGCCCAAAATGGTGGCTGTACCAATAAGCAAAGGCATTTAGTTACCACAATAACATAATTTTTCCCAATTCAATCCAAACATTTCTTTGTCAGGTTCATCTGCCATTTTTAAGGCCAAAACAGTCTCGGGTTTTTATTCTGTACACAGCAAAAGGTCAAGTTCAGCTCAAAACTATGCGCACTCGTTTTTAAACTGGCCTTTTCCCTTTACACGTGCACAGAAATCCCGGATGCATTTTAAAACTTTTCAATTACAAGAAGGACTTTCAAGTCAATACTTTTACATTGAAGGATACATTGAACTTCTATCATCTAGCTGGGGTGATCTCCATGGGAAGAGCCCTGCTTCCATCCAGAGTAGCTGCCGCCGCCGCCCCCCCCCAGGTGTCCGGCCTGCGGGCTCCGCGCGGGACCTTTCCCAGACCTTCCCCTGGACCCGATGCTGCTGGGGGCCTCGCTGCTCCGGCCTCCCCCAAGCGACTCGCCGGCCTTGACCCCCGTGCTCTGCCCAGCTCCACTCGCTTGCCACAAGCCTGGGGGCCAACACCCTGCCACCGCCGCCGCCGCAGCCGCCGCAGAGCCCAAGCCGCCTGGGCCAGCGGTGTGGCCAGGCCCCGGGGCGAGGGCTGCGCTCACCGCGCTCCACGCTCCTGCACACCCCTGCTCACCTTCCCTGCCTGGGAGGCCCTCAGGCAGGCCAGGCGGCGAGCAAGGAGGGAGCGGCGAGCGGGGAGCCTCCCCTGCCTCTACACTCACATGCTTTCACCAGACATTCATTCAGAGTTTAACAACTTCCCAACTCCTGAGGGAGCTCTAAAGCCTCCCGCAATCTCCTTGAACTGATCAATCACAATACCCAAAGGAGCAGTCTGAGTCCATTCCATAACGTCCGTCCAGTAAGTTCACAGAAAGAAACATACAAACACAGAAAACTAAATGGGCCCGAAAATACAGCCTTCCAACTCCGTGGAAGAGAAAACTGAAGCGGGAGCGAACCACCTGTAGATCGAAAACAATGGCTGCTCGCCACCCAGTGGCTGCAGACCAACCAGCGGGTGTGACCCGCCCGTCTAAGATTGGGGTTTCTACAGACCTTCCGACTTTTCGGAAGCAAAATTACACCCCTACAGATGGAAGATCGAGGCATCCCCCGACTCCTCCCGCCCTTTGATCCCCATGTGCGTCCACGATCAATGTGGGCGAATACAGATTTCAGAAGTGAGCTCACACAGAACAGATAAAGCACACAGATCAGAATACACAACACACAGACACTTACCGCGGCCACGCAGATTCTACGAATTGGGGGAGTCCCTACATGGTCTTGGGAATCCCGGACGAGCCCCCAAATGTTATGCCCAGATTTCAAGATTCCCAAGAAACCACATCAGGGAGCCAGTCAATCCGATGCAAAAGCATAAGAATCTGTATTTCAAGCTAGCTCGGCTCCCCGTCCACCAGACTCACCGACACAACGGCAAACCAAGTGGCGAAGAGACAGAACCCCGCCTAGAGACGGGTTTTAAAGGGGGGGGTTGGAGTAAGGGGAGGAGAAAGGACTGTGATTGGCCAGGCGCAAGTCGATGTCTTGTTCCTGGGTGTGGCTAGCAGAGTCTTAGACTTCCGGGAAGAACCTTCTTGCCAAGCACGTGGCCAAGGTAAGATGGAGGACGTAGCCCTTACCCTGGGGCAAGATGGAGGGTGTAGCCTTTACCCTAGGGCAAGGTGGAGGGCCTAGCCCTCGCCCTTTCAGAATGGTCATTCTTCACTTGATGTCAGAGAAGTAGCTATGTTGTTGCACCAGTGAAACTTACTTGAAATTTGTTCTCCAGGTATCCACAGAAAGTCATGCCATAGCAAAGGCACTCCACGGAGAAAGTGCTGGAGTGGTGCCCCGGGGGAAGATGCAGCACGCTGCCCTGTACTGTGGAAGCTGAGTGCTGAAGGAGCCGGGTGCTGGAGGAACCCCTCACTCGGTGCAGGAGCCAGGTGCTGCGGAAGCTGCCTGTGCTGCAGACCAGGCGCTAGGAAACTGTCCACCCTGCAGGAGCGCACCCTGATGAAGCCTAATGTGCTACAGGAGCCTGTGAGGAAAATATCAATACCACTAATGAACGAAGGACTTAACACCTGTGTTTATCTCCGTCATTTATCTACACAGGCAAAGCTTCACACATTGCCGGCGGACAAAGAAAAACAATTTAAAGAGATTAGATAACTCTTTGCAATGATAAGTGGATTTAGAGCTGAGATGCAATGAATTAAAAACTGTTACAAGCATTGTTTTTGGTGATTTGTGGAAGCTACTCCACATAACAAGACCTACAACTACAGAAACAAATTTAATAAAGGGCCACAGGGGAATTGGGTAAGCAAACCTGTGTGCTGTAGTTCTGTCCTCATGCCCATATGATATATGGGCTGTCTATGGGGAAAAAAAATATCAAAGGACATCATCAATTGGTCTCATTACAAGTAAATCTTTATTTGAAAATATTGCCTCAGGTAGATATAAAGAGCCAAGATTATTAAAATGGAAGAGCTAATGGTACTTCAGAAATAGATTCTATCAGAGGAAGAAAATAAACAGAGAAGATTTCTCTCCTACCCACACTTTAATTCTGAGTCAGGACATGGCCTTGAACTCCTTCTTAACACATGACTGATGGGAACTGCTTTAAATGCATTGCAGTTAAAGAGGAGTCTCATTAGTGAGGGCTCATTCTCAAAGAAGCAAGTAAAGTGAAGTGAGATTGAAGAGAGAGGAATGGGCTGTCCTATAGGACTACATTGAGAAATAGAGCACCCTTTGAAATACCTCTTTTGCAAAGCCTCGCTTTCCTCAACAAGTAGTGGGTAAAACTGCAGTGTTTTTGAGGCAGGATAGTAAGATGCTAGGAAAATTCCTGGGCAAGTGAAATGGGAAAACTGAGATAAGATCATTAAGCAAGGACAAACAATTTCAACAACTTACAGCAAACTAATGAATCACAAGACCTTATCTTCCCTAACCCAAGCACACTTGAGAGAAAATGGTTTATACCTCTCCTCCCTAACCAGAGAACACTTAAATCACCCTGGTCAGGAGATAGAAAACAGAAACCCAATTAATGTCATTTGTACCAGCCAAATGGATGAAGTCACAGAAACAAATAACAAAAAAACAATTAGAGCCAGGTAGGCCCAAGATAAAACTAAACCAGTAAAGCCCACCAAAGGCTTTAATAATCCCAAACTCTCCTAAATGCTCCTTTTGATGCATCAGCATGTTAAAAATGCACTTGGGGAGCTAATGAATATTCTGCTGAAAATTTTTCGTAAGATTCTCCCCCACAGAAGGAGATAAAAAGGATACTAGCTTGGGCTCACTCTAGAGCAGCGGTTCTCAACCTGTGGGTCGCGACCCTTTTGGGGATCAAACGACCCTTTCACAGGGGTTGCCTAAGACCATTGGAAAACACATATATAATTACATGTTGTTTTTGTGATTAATCACTATGCTTTAATTATGTTCAATTTGTAACTATGTATGGGAAGCTGCCTATTGTCTTCACTAGCAGAGAGGTGTGGACAAGGAACCCGGAAGGCTGGTGACCCTTGAAGCCCTTGCAAAGGTCAGGGCTGTGCACCCACTGTTAGTCCAGACAATGGTAGCTGAAGCAACTTCCCCATCTACTATTATGTAAAGCCTTGCTGATGGGCTAGTCTGCCTGTTACTGGAAATTGCCTGCCTAAGGGCTATGGGTGTATCCCAAACCAATAAAAGGTTGGCGAGGCCTGAGCACCAGTGGAAGTCCTTCCCCTTGAGTTGGACTTGCCCGCCTGGCCCCCATTTCCCAAATTAATTCTTTTTTAGTCTCTCTTCATTTTGTGTGCGGCCTTCTCCAAAACCCAAACCCTGAACAGGTACCCTGAATAATGCGGAACGTGAAAGGGGCTATCACAACAATGAAATTGGGGGTCACCACAACATGAGGAACTGTATTAAAGGGTTGAGGCATTAGGAAGGTTGAGAACCACTGCTCTAGAGCATCCCCATGTCCCTTCTCCAACATGAACTTTTTCCTTCCTCCTAAACTCTAAGGGTCCCCAAGAGACTTGCAACCAGGGGAGCAGCAGGCAACAGCTGCTCATCCCAGGGTTACCCCCTGAACCTGTCTCCAAGGCCTCTTTTTCACCTGACTTTCCTGTAAGCTAAAAGCAGCCCCACCTTGCCTCACTTCTGTCCCTGTGACCTTCACTTCCCAGAGAGCTAACAGTAGCCCTGCTTTGGCTTACATCTTTCCTCTAACATTTCTAGGGAGCCAAAGCAGAGTACCACCTCGGCTCTCTCCTGTTGCTTCTTCTCTCCTGTGTCCTTCCTTTGTTTCACTGTCCATAGCTTTAATAAACACACTCTCAAAATCGACCTGGACTTGTTTTGTGAATTTTTCTCCTGCACAAAGTAAAAAACCCACACATTAAAGGCCAGTCCAGGCAGACCCACTCTGGGTGCTGTCACTGGCTGGTGACATTTTGAGCTGAAGAGATCATCCTATATAATAAAAGCCTAACATGCTAAGTGTCTGTTCATCCAGTTGGACTTTCAACCAATCAAAGTGTAATATGCCAATGATATGCTAAGGCTGCTCAACCGCTCACTATGATGTGCACCAACCACCAGGGGGCAGATAATCCAACCAGTAGGTTACTTTGCTGCTGGGGTATGGCTGATTGGAACTGAGTGAGATGGGCCAGACACTCCCTGGAGCCCTTCCATGGTCCCTCCCTGGCTGGTCAACCTCCTGTGTCCCTCCCCGGCCATGATTGTGTACTGGTGGGGTCCCTCGGCCTGGCCTGCATCCTCTCGCAATCCTGGACCCCTTGGGGGATATCAAAGAGCCGGTTTCTGCCAGATCCCACAGGCCAGGCGAGAGACCTCACTGGTGCACAAATTTGTGCACTGGGCCTCTAGTGAGACTATAACCTTAATATTCACTGTTGGAAATTCCAGTCCCTCCCCCCACTGTTATTGCACTGGAAAATCTTATAGACAATGTCAATTTCCCTTCT
>NW_005871115.1:285019-289449 GCF_000147115.1 Myotis lucifugus
GAAACTTGTACCAAAATATGGAAGGTAAACCAAACCCAGAAACCAGCTTTCAGCCAGCAGGGCTTTCAGCCAGCCTGACCACAACCATTGTATCAAAATACAGAAGGTAAAGGCCCAGAAACCTGCTTTCAGCAGCGAGGCCTCAGAGCTAAAGCTGCCCAGAATAAAAAGAAAAGAAAAAAGGAGCGGTTGGGAGCTTCAGTCACCCGCCCAGCCTGAAAACAGATCTCAGCCCCTCACCCAGACTGGCCAGGCACCCCAGTGGGGACCCCCACCCTGATCCAGGACACCCATCAGGGCAAACCAGCCAGCCCCCACCCATGCACCAGGCCTCTATTCTATATAGTAAAAGGGTAATATGCCTCCTGGCACCGGGGTCAGCAGAGCAGCGAGGCCTCCCGGCACTGGGATCAGCGTGACAGGGGGAAGCGCCCAAACCCCCTAATCGCCCTGCGGCTCTGTGAGTGACAGGGGGCGGGGCCACAACCTCCCTATCTGCCCTGCTCTGTTCATGACAGGGGAAGGCGCCCCAACCCCCTGATCAGCCCTGCTCTGTGCCTGATAGGGGGGAGCTCCCCAATCCCCTGATCACCCTGCGTCTCTGTGTTTGACAGGGTGCGGCGCACCAACCCCCCTGATCTGCCCTGCTCTGTGTGTGACAGGGTAGAGCCATAACCTCTCCATCGACCCTGCCCTGCGTGTGACAGTGGCGGCGCCCCAACCCCCTGATCGGCCCTGCTCTGTGGGTGATAGAGGGTGGTGCCCCAACCCCCCTCCACGGGCCTTGCTCTGTGTGTGACAGGGTAGAGCCATAACCTCCCCATTGGCCCTGCCCTGAGTGTGACAGGGTGCAGCGCCCCAACCCCCTGATCCGCCCTGCTCTGTGTGTGACAGGGGGCGGTGCCCCAACTCCCCTATCGGCCCTACTCTGTGAGTGACAGGGGGGAGCTCCCCAACCCCCTGATCGACCCTGCTCTATACGTGACAGGGGGGAGCTCCTCAACCCCCTGATGGGCCCTGCTCTGTGCGTGACAGGGGGCAGTGCCCCACCCCCCTGATTGGCTCTGCTCTGTGAGTGACAGGGGGCAGCGCCGCAACCTCCCCATCACCCTTGCCTTGAGTGTGACAGGGGGCAGTGCCCCAACCCCCCAATCGGCCCTACCCTGAGCGTGACTGAGGGTGGCATCGCAACCTCCCAATCCGCCCTGCTCTGTGCATGACGGGGCGGTGCCCCAACTCCCCAATCGGCCCTGCTCTGAGCCTGACCAGGGGCTGCACCTAGGGATTGGGCATGCCCTCTGCCACCCGGGAGCAGGCCTAAGCCAGCAGGTCGTTATCTCCCGAGGGGTCCCAGACTGCAAGAGGGCACAGGCCGGGTTGGGGGACCCCCCTCCCCCCCGAGTGCACAAATTTTTGTGTACCTGGCCTCTAGTCTATAATAATAAAAGCATAATATGCAAATTGACCAAACAACTGAACAGCAGAACGACCGTCCGAACGACCTTCCAGATGACCATGCTATGACATGCACTGGCACCAGACCAGCCAAGGCAGATGCAATGCAATTGGTCATGGGGCCCCACCATTGCCCTACAATTGCCCCACAGAGGGAAGCCCAGGCCAGCCAAGTGATTGCACCCATGCCTGTTGCCTGCAGAGTGAGGCGACCTGTGGGGTGGGGGGGGGCAGAGCCACAGAGATGGCTAGCAGTGGCACTGGCAGGGGCAGAGCCAGCTCTTGGCAGCCAGGGGAAGAGAAGCCCTGATAGGCCCTGATCACTGGCCAGGCCTAGGGACCCTACCCAAGGGGTCCCAGATTGCAAGAGGATACAGGCTGGACTAAGGGTCCCTCCCACTCCCATGCATGAATTTCATGCACTGGGCCTCTAGTTGTGTATAGTGAGCTGGCAATATTCACACAATTGACTTTATAATATTTTACATTGCCGTTAATCCACAAGCAATAGATCTTTCTCCTTCCTCTCTAGAAAATCAAATATACTTAGCATTTCCTATGGTTAACCTTGGAATGTGCATAGCTTATCACATCAGGGCCCTCTAGTGCCTGGCCCCTAAGGTCAAACTGCACAATTAGCAGTGACATTTATCTGATAGACTTTTAGAGAACCCATATAAAACAGTGCACTGCAACAGTATATGATTGGGCTCCTGCACAATACTGTGTTTTCTCTTACTGCAGAATTAAGCGGCAATCCAGGATATCTTGTCTTGTGGAATTAAGATACTTTATTAAATGGAACATGAATGAAGTTATCTATAATTTAGTTTACATTGGTTTCTGGATGAGAAATGCTAGCATTTAAAATAGTATTTGGCAGATTTTCCTTAAAGTGGATTATAGGTTTTCTTTTTATTCTCTTTAGAATATATTTTTATTCATCAAAACACTCTAGTAGTAACACATTTGAAATTATGCTCAGAGTGGAGTGGGAAATGGATTGTGAAATCACTTGGCAGCATATAGTAGTAGAATAGGGTGCAAATGGGGCCATATAACAATGGGAAGCAGTTTTTAAAGCTAGATCTCAATGAGCTGTTCCCTTAACCTAGATTTTGGTTACAATAAGAGTTAACATTCCTGTGATTATTTTTTTAGTGCTAAAATTCTGGACTTTTTGTCATTAAATGCTATTATTCTGGTATAAAGTTGGAAGAAAAAAAAACACTAGGAATTAACAAGTTCTAATAACTTATACTGCTCTTTATAACTAGTTTATGGAATATTATAAGTAAGGAAGCAAAGGTATTAACTGTTCCCCAGTAAAAGTAGACTTAAAAACACCAGGAAGAAACAGCTTCAGAATTTTGATGAAGGGAGCACTAGGTATGATTATATATTTATCATAATTACATTCGTATATTTATTATTATCATTATTGTTGTTATTTTTATTTCCACAACTGCTACTGCTTGAAAACTTGGATGGTATTCTCTTTGGTCTTTGACCTTACATTTACAGCACTGTATTCTCTCTAGACTACCTATTATTTTGCTGTATGAATGAGAATTTCTCAGTAATAATAGTATGCATAAATAGAGCAAGGGTCTCTCTAGACCAGCCGTGGGCAAACTACGGCCCACGGGCCGGATCCGGCCAGTTTGAAATGAATAAAACTAAAAAAAAAAAAGACCGTACCCTTTTATGTAATGATGTTTACCTTGAATTTATATTAGTTCACACAAACACTCCATCCATGCTTTTGTTCCAGCCCTCCGGTCCAGTTTAAGAACCCATTGTGGCCCTCGAGTCAAAAAGTTTGCCCACCCCTGGTCTAGACTCTAGACTCATTCAATTCAAGATTTTAAAAAAATTACTGAGACTTTTCAGAGAGGGTTCTGAAATATTTTGTTGATTCTCAATTGAATAATTCTCAAAGGAATATGTCTGTGCCTGTATTCCAGAAATTACCTCCCCTCCCCCCGCCCGCACCCAGAATTTACTTCTTACTTCCCTCCCTTCCTTCCTCTTTGCTTATTTTTAGCCTAACTTTAACCCAGCCCTTTCTAAAGACTCTATTTCTATGTTTTTGATTGGCGAAGAGCTACCCTCTTTGTTTCCCTCCTCAGCTTTTATCAAGGCTCAGATTAAGAGACATTTTATCCCTATCTGTCTCAATCCATTCCTCTTTTCTGGTGGAGTTCTGGAACTCAACACTCTTTTTTTCTGAAATATCGTTTTCACATAATTTTTATGTCCCACACAAATGTTACCATTTCAACCACAATAACATAACATGAAGATATATTTATACAAAATATGTATTGTTCAGAAATTACATAGTACAAAATGTTTATGACAATGTTCCTTAGTCACTTTACTTATGATGTTTAAGCCAATCTTGCCCAAAAGTTTGTCAACAGATTATTAATTCCCTAATAGCTTTTTAGAAAATAAGGTCTACACATAAATATTTTTTGGGAAAAACCCTGACACGTCTCCTCTGGAGACTTACAATGCACATTAAAGCATCAGGTAAATACTGAAGTAAAGGCAGTTTGTCACAAACATATCTGACTATGGGACCCTTGTATTGTTAATGCACATAAACAATTTATGGATCTCTTATTGAAAACTATCCTATCTAATAATAGACAAACATGGTAATTGACCATACCTTCGTTATGCCTCCCATTGGCTAATCAGCATGATATGCAAATTAACCAACAACAAAGATGGCGGCTAATTTGCATACTGTAGATAGGGCCAGCAGCAGCACGCCAGCGACACTGCCTGCTGTACCCAGGCACTGGCCCCCTGACCCAGAAAGGCAGCCCGGCCCCGGAAGACCCAGAAGCTGGGCAACGTGAGCTCAGCATCCGGCTTGCTGTGTGTAGGGAGGGAAGGGGAGGGGCCTTGGGCCAGAGTCGCAGCAAGGACCCTGGGCTTCGCAGTGACCTGAGCCTAGCGTC
>NW_005871115.1:290234-292657 GCF_000147115.1 Myotis lucifugus
CAGGCCCAGCTATGGGCCCCTCATGCATGAATTTTGTGCATCGGGCCTCTAGTTTATCTTTAAAATATGATTGATATGCAGTCAATTTATGAATGGAAAATGGGATTAACAGTATTTTAAAATTATTTTAAAAGTGAGTTTTATTAAGTTGAAGAGGTAGGATTTGAGCCTTGGATGTGCAATTTTTATTTCTTTTTTTTTAATATTTTATTTTATTTTATTTTATTTTTTTTTATTGCTTAAAGCATTACAAAGGGTATTACATATGTGTCCTTTTTTTCCCCCCGCCCTTGACAATACCCTGGCTTCCCCTACCCCCCAGTGTCTTATGTCCATTGGTTATGCTCATATGCATGCATACAAGCCCTTCAGTTGATCTCTTAACACCCTCCCTCCTGCCCCCCAACCCTCCCCGGCCTTCCCGCTGCAGTTTGACAATCTGTGTGAGGCAGCTCTGCCTCTGTATCTATTATTGTTCAAAAGTTTATAATGGTCTCTATTATCCATGAATGAGTGAGATCATGTGGTATTTTTCCTTCATTGACTGGCTTATTTCACTTAGCATAATGCTCTCCAGTTCCATCCATGCTGTTGCAAATGGTAAGAGTACCTTCTTTCTTACAGCAGCATAGTATTCCATCATGTAGATGTACCACAGTTTTCTAATCCATTCATCTACTGATGGGCATTTAGGCTGTTTCCAGATCTTAGCTATGGTGAATTGTGCTGCTATGAACATATAGGTGCATAGATCCTTTCTGATTGGTGTTTCTGGTTTCTTGGGATAAATTCCTAGAAGTGGGATCACAGGGTCAAATGGGAGTTCCATTTCCAGTTTTTTGAGGAAACTCCATACTGTCTTCCATAGTGGCTGCACCAGTCTACATTCCCACCAGCAGTGCACAAGTGTTCCTTTTTCTCCACATCCTCTCCAGCACTTGTTGTTTGTTGATTTGTTGATGATAGCCATTCTGACAGGTGTGAGATGGTACCTCATTGTTGTTTTGATTTGCATTTCTCGGATGATTAGTGACTTTGAGCATGTTTTCATATGTCTCTTGGCTTTCTGAATGTCCTCTTTTGAAAGGTGTCTATTTAGATCCTTTGCCCATTTTTTGATTGGATTGTTTATCTTCTTTTTCTTAAGTTGTAAGAGCAATTTTTATTTCTGACATTATCTCCAGAGCAACCAAAAACTACAATTAAACAGAACTAAAATGTAAGATCATTTCTTCTTTCTCTGTGATTAGATTTTGCATTGGTCTCTTTTCCCTCTGCAGGGATCATAGCTCACTCTCATTTCTTTTCCAGGAATGAAGGACTTGCAAAATTAACTAGCCACATCCAGAACACTCTGTGTGCCTAGCTTAAGAGAGAATAAATTATTATTTAAAGAAAGGAGCAAACCCTCCACTCTTTCTCTCATATAGTCTGGTCCTGGCATCTAAAAGCAGGATTTGTTCTCTCGGGACAGTTTATTCAAGCATCCTGATCCAAGCAGCTGGTAAGGAAGAAGTTGAAGATCTACTCCATAGATTCAGTTACCAGAGGTGATGGACATGTACCCTTCATTATGACCCTGGCAAAACTTACCAGAGTTGTCTTATCCTGGGTCACAATGGAATACTTTCACATATGTCAGTAAACCATATTTTTTTTACTTTCGGCTATTTATTGTCTGAATAGCCACATTCAGAAGGGCTAGTGAAATTTGAGAGCCAAATTCATATTTTGAAACCATATATTGGTAAACAGGACCAATTTGACCACATTCTCTCACCAGGCACTGTGGACCAGGATATGACAGAATGGAAATTATAGTCATTGGCATTAGTAATGCATAGTTACTATCTGTTAACTGTGCATGAGACTCCGTGCTAGGTAATATAAACAAATTATAGCTCTTCAAAGTCAGAGTCTCTCAGTTTTCTACCTATCAGGATCACCAAGAGAGTTTGTAGAATGTGCTGGACCCAAGTAGGGTGTGTTTGGAAGTAATTGGCTTATCCTAAAAAGCTCCATCTCAGATAACTATCAGTTCAAATTCACTTAAAAATAACTCTGGTAATCTTACTTATAAACTATGAACATATATGCAACACAGCATCACTTAAAAATGGTTACATTTTCTGGGATATGATATACAAATGGTTTTATGTAGTTCTAGTTATACTTGCATATATATTTTCCTTTGGATAACTATCATTGAGGTAGTTAATAATGTTGATCCCTGATGTCCAGGGCTATTTCTGAAACACTGCTGAAGAGCTAGCTTATATTTTTCCCATTAGAAAGCCTCTGAGCTTTAAAGTCCCTCATCAACAATTTTCAAGTACTAGAATTTTACAATAAACAGAAAAAATTGACATGGTTTATTCGTTCTGTTTCTAATAAACGTCAAAGAGAGGTTCGGAGTCGTAATA
>NW_005871115.1:293880-322058 GCF_000147115.1 Myotis lucifugus
GCCACACCCTGTCACACACAGAGCCGCGGGGGTTCAGGGGGTTTGGGCGCTGCACCCTGTCACGCTGATCTGGTGCCAGGAGGCTCACGGCTCCGCTGATACCGGTGCTGGGAGGCATATTACCCTTTTACTATATAGGATAGAGGCCTGGGGGCAGGCTGGTTTGCCCTGAAGGGTGTCCTGGATCAGGGTGGGGGTCCCCACTGGGGTGCCTGGCCAGCCTGGATGAGGGGATGATGGCTGTTTGCAGCTGGTCACACACCCTTCAGGGTGGGGGGTCCCCACTGGGGTGCCTGGCCAGTCTGGGTGAGGGGCTGAGGGCTGCTTCAGGCTGGCGGTTTTGACTGCTTCAGGCTGGCGGGAAGCTCCCAACCGCTCCTTTTTTTCTTTTCTTTTTTTCTTCTGGGCCAGCTTTAGCTCTGTCTCTAGCTCTGAGGCTTCTGCTGCTGGTTTGTTTGCAGTTCTATAATCGAAACAATGTATAACTTCAGCTCTGAGATCCCAGCCGGCTATATTTGTTAGAATGTTTCAAACTGCCAGCTCAGAGTCCGGCAAGGCGGGGAACGTTGGAGTCTGCAGTCACGGGAGCAAGGAAGCCTCCAACTGCCTGGCTGCCGGCCGCCATCTTGGCTGACAGTTAATTTGCATAAGGATACGCTGATTCGCCAATCAGAAGGGTAGCGGTCGTACGCCAATTACCATTTTTCTCTTTTATTAGTGTAGATAATCTAAGCAATGCATTATACATGTATGTTTATTTATTGATAAATATATTAAGAAATTAAGAATCATTTACTTTATCTGGACTGAGTATCTTTATTTGTCAAGTAATCCTATATAATAAAGAGCTACTATGCTAATTAAACCGGATGGTGGAATGACCTTCCGTAACAACCAGTGGGTGGGGGGCAGGGCTGCAGGGCCGCAAGGCAGCCAGAGCTATGAGGGCCGAGTCCCTTGAACAAATTTTGTGGGAAGTGGGCCTAAGAGGGAAGTAGGACATCCTTAGTGCTGCCGTGGAGGCAGGAGAGGCTCCTGCCACCGCCATTGCGCTCACCAGCTGTGAGCCCAGCTTCTGGTTGAGCGGCTCTCCCCCGTGTGAGCACACTGACCACCATGGGGCAGCTCCTGTGTTGAGTGTCTGCCCCCTGGTGGTCAGTGCGCATCATAGTGACCAGTCATTCCACCATTTGGTTGATTTGCATATTAGCCTTTTATTATATAGGATTTCTAGGTTTAGTCCATTGCTAATGATTAAAGATTATAATGAAACAATTTGCATTCAATAGTAGACAACTTAATAATCATGATTTTACACAGAACCTGTAAAAATCTCAGATAATAAAACAATTCCTGATTTGTATCTTCACATTATGATCTTCACATTATAAATCTTATATTTTCCTTTCCTATAACGTTTACATACATTCTCATACTCATGGTCTTTGCTGCCATGTTCTCCTTCTGCTCTCACACTTTCTCTATCCCAATTAATTCCTTCTGTCTTGAACAAGTATTCATTTTCTACTATGTGCTAGCATTAGTGCTTCATCTGTCACTAAGATAGACATAATCAATAATATTCAAAAAAATGCAAATATTAATTAAACATAAAAATACATTAAGTTTACTTAAAATTTGACAATTTATTTGAAGCCAAAGTTAATTTGAGAGAACAGAACAGAGAGCTCCAAGTTTAGTGGTGGTCAGGGGGAGTTTCTCATAAGGAATTTGTAAACAGCAACCCAAAGTATGAATAGGCATTGGCAAGGTAAAGCAGGGTGAGAGAAGGGAGCATTTTAATTAGCATAGGTTCAAGGGTCTTAAATCAGGAAAGAGTGGACAATGAGAGATGGAAGTGAGAGAAGCCTTTACAGTCTAGAGAAAGTTTGGGGGGATTGTGATAAAAGGGCATTTATGATAAGGTTAGAAATTAAGGAGCAACAAGCAAATGATAAAAGGATGGATGATGGAAACATTGGAGAAATTAAGGAGCAACAAGCAAATGATAAAAGGATGGATGATGGAAACATTGGATGGGGATTCGTGGTTTGTGTATAGCTAATTTAGTGGTTAATTAAGTTTCATAATTAAAGCAGGTGAAATATAATTATCATTGATGTGAAACTTACCAATGAATGAACTCTTTTAAACAAACATTCTTTTAAGTGAACACTGCATAGTTAAGTCATTTGTGAACATAAATATTTAAGAGTAGCATTTTATAAAATACTAAAGAAATCTTAATAATATAGTTATATATTTACTTGTAAATATGTTAAGTCTTAAAGCATTTAGAAAGTATCCTGCTAATAAACTGTTTTCTTTGATTTTTTAGCACGTGGGAATAACTGTTTACTTAATTTGTCTGACTCATTTTTCCTTCTCTTAAATAAGACTTCCTCCTGCTCCATTTTCCCTCTGGAACACACACATACACATATTTCTACATAGCAAAAGGTTTTCCTTGATCTTTTCTGCTAAGATTTTCTGTTTGGGATTGTTGTGCAATAAGCTTACACATTGGAGAAATAATCATTGAAGCCAATTTAGAAATAATTAAAATTCCTTTAAATACCAATGATAAATGAGTAATACAAGCAAATGCCAATACTCAGAATATATATATATATATATAATTTTAATTTGCTGTCAACTTTATAAAATGGACATACTAGTAAAAACATTATTAGTCATATTCAACTATTTTTTCTAAATTTGTAGTTACAAAAATTGAGTGATTTAAAAAATTAAATAGCAAGTTCAAAAAAATTACTATGTATTCATGTAATGATTTAAGTAATTTAAAGGATTAAAGTTTAAACTTGTTTTAGATATTTTGAGTAAGGAAATAGAAGAGCAAATGCTGTTATGCTTTGGTAAAATTTATTATTAAGTATTTTTCTGAAAATAATATATATATTAGAGCAATATTGCATTCCAAACAAATTGATATAATTTTTAAGGTGTGGTATTCAAATCCAAAGCAGGAATCTGCATGTCCCTATATTGGTTATAAATTTTGAAATAAGGATAATCATGCTGTTAAAGATAGAGAGTACTTTAAATTTCATAAAGAAAGAACTATTACTATTCCATATCGACTAGCAGCGGTTCTCAACCTGTGGGTCGTGACCCCTTTGGCGGTCGAACGACCCTTTCACAGGGGTCACCTAAGACCATCCTGCATAACAGATATTTACATTATGATTCATAACAGTAGCAACATTACAGTTATGATGTAGCAGCGAAAATAATTTTATGGTTGGGTCACAACATGAGGAACTGTATTAAAGGGACAGAATGTTGAGAACCACTGGACTAGAGTAATAATAATCATGAAAAAGGGACAACATCCATATGGTTCTGAAGTTTGTTGATGAATAAAGAGGGAGCTAGTCCTATTTCTTACAGAGTTATCAAGAATTTTATCATTTATTATTTTATCATTTAATTTTATTTTGTTCAAAATATATAAACCTAATTGTCATATGATTTCTTGTATTAATAGGATTAATTTTATTAACAGATTTCCTTCTATTGAATCATTCTCACCTTCATTTGGGAGTGGGGAAGTAAAATGGAAGGAAGGAAGGAAGGAAGGAAGGAAGGAAGGAAGGAAGGAAGGAAGGAAGGAAGGAAGGAAGAGAGGGAGGAGGGAGGGAGGAGGGAGGGAGGGAGGGAGGGAGGGAGGGAAGAAGGGAGGGAGGAAGGAAGGAAGGGAGGAAGGGAGGGAGGGAGGAAGGGAGGGAAGACAAAAAGAGTGTGTTAGTGGGTGGGTTCCAACCACAGGTCACTGGGGCTGAATCATTCAGGGAATCCTCTGAGAGACTGTAGAATACACTCAGTTCAACCCAGTATAGTTGAGGTATTTTCCACCTTTCCTTCCCTCAGTAATTGACCTATCTCCTGATCTGTTAACACTCTTGCATGATGCCCTGCCATAGCGCATATGGAACAAGTTCTCATGGCTAAGGAAAACCTCAGGCAAAGAGAGGTACATGTGCTTGAGGTCAAGAGCCATCTGCCTATGTCAGACCTATCCGCTAACTGCAAACGACCTGTGCATGGGCTGAGAGGGTGAGAGTAAGTGCTCCCTATTTCCTCAGTTGCTTTTCGTCAGTTCTCCTTTCACTCCCCTGCCTTTCTCCAGTGAACTTTCAGTGCTATGATCATTTTGTGCATTTCTGTCCTATCATTTGTATGTACCTATTTTACTATTAAATTTATTGCTTAAGCTGACTTAAGTGTTTATGTTAATCTCAAAGAAACCCTAACTGATACAAGATGACATGATAACATAATTTCTTTCTATGTACATATTTTTTCACCTTAATTCCAGGAAACCAAATTCCTCTTACTTAATTCCTATCCCTGTGGAGCTATTTTATTCTCCTTTGCTGGCACCTTCTCTTCTTGACTTTTAAATATTGGAGGACTCAAAACTCTGCCCTCTGTCAGGACATACTCTCTACCTACTATCACTTAAAATATGATTGCTAGAGAAATTACTGGTATCTCAGTCACCTCCTCCCAAACCCCTTACTTCCGGTTTCCCCTGGATATTATTATCAGAGTAAATAATACCACCCAGTAGCTTAGATGAAATTCTAAGATTTATCCATCTTCTATCCTGATCACCCAACTATATCCCCCAGCAAGCCAAGCTACTAAACCCCTAAAATATATTCTGGACCAATGTCTCCACCTGCACAGCTATCACCCTAGACCAATCCCCATCATCTCCCTCCGAGACCATCACAGCAGTTTCCTCCCTGGTTTTCCTTCTTTCATACAGGTCTTTCCTAGAGTACATTTCAATACAACAATTAAGGAGTAGCCTTTATCACCTTCTACTTAAAACCCTCCATATGCCCTATTATACTCTAACATCCAATCCTCTTACCATTAATTACAAGTCTATACCAATAAATATCACTCTCCGGCTAGTACACTGTGGCCTCCTTGCTGTCATCAGCATAAATTAAGTTACTTTGTGCTCCTCCTAATAAAAAAATTTGCAACACACTTTAAGTTCTATCAGAAATGTTAACAGAACCAATGTTTATCATTCTAAAATTTAAGAGCCAACAAGTGCTCCATGCTCAAGCCTATCTTTTTTTTCCTATCATGTTAACCCATGATGCTCCATAAAGGGGCTGCTAACTTAGCTTAAGTTCTAGAATCAAAAGAGCATTGAGCAGAGGTATGCCTAACCTATGATGCATGTATAGCAACATGAGTAAGAAATAAACTCCTATTCATGTAAGCCGCTGGTATATAATGATTGATAAACACACCAAACAAATTTCTGTCATAAGGCACTATATTTGCTGTTTCATTTTCTTTTTTTTTTAACATATTTTTTTATTGATTTTTTACAAAGAGGAAGGGAGAGGGATAGAGAGTTAGAAACATCGATGAGAGAGAAACATCGATCAGCGGCCTCCTGCACACCCCGCACTGGGGATGTGCCCGCAACCAAGGTACATGCCCTTGACCGGAATCGAACCTGGGACTCTTCAGTCCACAGTCCAACACTCTAGCCACTGAGCCAAACTGGTCAGGGCTGTTTCATTTTCTTGGAACCATCTTCTCCTAGCACAAAACCATCTTTTTTTTGTAAAATTCTCACAGAAAGACATTATTTTATTGATTTTTAGAGATAGAGGAAGGGAGGGAGAGAGAGAGAGAAACATTGATGTGAGAATGCAGCACAGACTAGTTGACTTCCACATGCTCTGGACCACCCTGACAGGAAATTGAACCCTCAACCTTTCAATGTAGGGGGCTATGCTTCAACCAACTGAGTCACGCCAGCCAGCCCACATATTCTTCTTTTTATGGCTTATTTCTTCACTTAATTTTATTCCTGTGCAAATGTCAACTTTTTAGAAAGGACTTTATTCCTCCTTATGTAAGACTAGAGGCCCGGTGCATGGATTTGTGCACCGGTGGGATCCCTTTGGCTTGGCCTGTGGAGGTTGGGCCAAAAAGGCCTCTCTAACATCCCTCAAGGGGTCCCATATTGTGAGAGGGCACAGGCCAGGCTGAGGTACCCCACCGTTGCATGACTGGGGCTGGGGAGGGACCATGGGAGGGCTTTAGGGTGTGTCTGGCCCGTCTCGCCCAGTCCCAATTGGCCGGACCCACCAGCATGCTAACCTATTGGTTGGAATGTCTGCCCCCTGGTGGTCAGTGCTCATAATAGCAACTGGTTGAATGGTCGAACAGTCAGACACTTAGCATATTAGGCTTTTATTATATAGGATAATACATTTTACTTGATTTTCCTTCATAGTACTTACTACTAATGAAAATTTTATATCTTTTTCAAAACATTGCAAGCAAAATGAATGCAGAAATCTTGTCTCTCCTGTCCACTGTGGTATGTGACTTGTACATTCCCATCATGTAACAAGTATATTTACTGAATTGACGACCACTAGTATAATAAATATTTGTTAGATGAGTGAATGGATTATTTAAATAGTTAATATAAGAAAGTTTACCCTGCATTCTATGAAAAGTTGATACAGAATCATTAACATCAAGATAATTTTTTAAATCTCAAATACAGGGAACTGTCTAGACAACTAAGCAGAGTGACTATAAGATGAGAACATAGTGAATTGTGTTCAGACTTCACTGCAGTAACATTCAACGTGAAAAGACTATGATCAGTTTTTTCTAAATTCTGAAATTGAAGAAAATGTACTTTGACAGTACTCACCCAGCCAAAATTACATTCAAACATATGGCAACTAATATTGTGAAACATAAAGGAACACACACAAAAAAAATGGCATCCGTTTGTTCTTCTAAAATAAGAAGACCAAGCACTAAAATCAAGAAAATGTAGAGCTAATTTAAATGAAAATCATATGAGCAAACAAAGAACTTTGAAAATGACCTATGAGTGGTACTCTCTTTAATATAAAGTCAACACTAAACTTTTGTACTTATGGTTATAGAATACAACATAAAAGTTATAAGTATTTAAATATAAAACTGAGAAGTGGTTTGAAGAAGGTTGGAGTAAATGGAAAAGCTCTAAGTAAACAACTTTTCATTTAAAAATTTCAGTCACTTCTAATTTCAGAATGTATCAGTTAGAAAAATAATGCATCCATATTTTTAATTACTATTGTTAATTTTCTTTAACTTAAAGTTATGTTTTTGGAAGTAATATCTATCCTTTCAGATTAAGTTATAGTCATCTACAGTTCAGCAATTTTTAAATCATGTTTCCATTTTCTTTTTAAAAAAATTTAAAAAGTGTTAAGTAGCATGGTATTATGACATCATTTTTCTATAAGCATATTTTCTTTTCTTTTCTATCTCTCACAATATGTCTCTTTCAAAATATAGGAATGACATACAGATGAATATTTTTCAGGTTTGGAATGGGTTAGAAATCTCATTTTGTTGTTGGTTTTCCACTAAAATTCCTTGTAATGACTATGTTGTCTGTTTACATCAACAATGCAGTGTTTAGTGTGTGTGTGTGTGTGTGTGTGTGTGTGTGTGTGTGTGTATTTGAAGGAAATGAAATAGAAAAGAGTGGAAAAAATCATGTGAGTGAAAACTTCATATTTCATTATGGGTAAATAAATCTGTACATAGTATTTAAATACTACTTAGAAATATATAAATTGTCACCAGAGTACATCTAAATATTCATATTAATGACAAGGAGAGTGGGATAATAATTATGTTCTTTATAATTATTGCTATAATATTTTATTTTCCCATTGAAACTTATTTATTTCTTTGTAAATATATCTTTCTACCAAGAAATTGAACATATGAGTTTTCAGTCTATCATAGTAAGTATATGTAGAGAACAAGTTTACTTGGTGGAGCTATACAAAAGGTTGTTAAATGCTAATGCTCTATCAAATACTTCGTCAAGATCTGGGGGAAAACACATTATGCTGTTTCACTATACTAAATGGGATTGGTGTTGAGCATTATTCATGTCTACTAGTATACTGTCTCAATTATCTTATACATGAGCCACTTTCAGGTTTGAGATTAGCAAGACAGCATAATTTTATTCTGGTACAATGGGAATGTATTCTTGCTTCGGTGCATATCACTATTTGCATTTTTAGTGATTGATGGTTTGCTTATACTAGTTGTATGTTGAATTTGATTTACCTGGTTATCAAAGAGAAGTTCACAATGTAGGATGATCTTCACATGACCTAAATTATTAGCGTTGTCATGCAAATAAAATACGTCTCCTAAACTTGACAACAGCTGAATGCTCTCCAGGGAAGAGACTCTGACTCGTAAGTGAAAATGAGAGCCCTTTTCAATATATGTAAAGGGAATCTAAAAAGAAAATTCACCTCTCTCCTTGAGTGAATTGACTATAAAATTTCTGAATGGGAAATACTGGCAGCCATGTCTTCCATAGAGTTTGAAGAAAAAAAAAATGTGTGGTAGATCAAGCAGTCTCAAAGAGAGAATTGGTAAAAATTGGGAGGAAAAAATGGTAATATTTAACTCTTCATAAACTTTATTCTGACTTTTCACTCTATGATAGTTCTTTCTAATACATTTCCAATTTCTTTATTATTTCAAGTCAGATCTCTATTACTTGCAAGAAAAAGACTTCTTATCAATATATTAAATATATGTAGAATTGTTTATTCAAGAATAAGCTCTTGGCCCTGGCTGGCGTAGCTCAGTTGTTTAAATGTCATCCTGTGCAATGAAAGGTTGCCGATTTGATTCTGGTCACATGTCCAGGTTTTGAGCTCTATCCCCAGTAGCGGGTATGCAGGAGGAAACCAATGAACATTTCATTTTCACATCAATGTTTCTCTCCCTTTACCTTTATCTCTCTTAAATAAATAGATAAATACATAAATAACTATATAAAGTCCTAGAAGATTATTATGAAAATTTTAGTTAAATGTTTTAAACCATGCATTCCCACTGGAATAAAGAAATCCTGAGTCACATAAGGAAAATCTAAGTTAATAATGAAAATCATTGTAACTATTAAGTTTCAGCTGAGTTTCATAGGTTGGGTTCCATGAAGCAGCCCCTATGATGTAGATCTCTGAGTAGTTGTTTACTGGGAATTATTTTTAGAAAAAGACAAGTAGGAGAGGAAATAATCTTGGAGTAAAGGAAAAGTTGAACCTCTTTGCAGGCACAACGTAAACATCTATTGATTCCATAGGAAGCGCTCAAGCTGATGGTCTCCAAAGATGTTTTTAATTGAGCCAAAGAATAATCACGACCTAACCCCATGTCAACTAGTCATTGCATACAGGCAGTGCCTTTGTTTGAGGGTCCTTTCTGAAAAAGAATTCAGTTATGAGTTATCAGTAGGCAAATACTTTAGGCTGATGGGGAAATTAGTACCTACACCCCAAAACAGGGAGTTTGGTGCAGAATACCACAGTATCTACTACATTAAATACAGTAGCATTTCTAGATTTTATTTAATTTATATTTAGCTAATGATCTATAGTTATAAAAGTCTAGGTGGTCCTCACATCCTCACATCATCACAAGATGGCCATGCCCATGTTGTCACAAGATGGCCGCCCCCACATTGTCACAAGATGGCCACCACAAGATGGCCAGCAAGGGAGGGCAGTTGTGGCCAATCAGGCCAGCAGGGTAGGGCAGTTGGGGGCCATCGGGCCAGCAGGGAAGGGCAGTTGAGGGCAATCAGGCCTGCAGGGGAGGGCAGTTGGGGGCAACCAGGCCTGCAGGGGAGGGCAGTTGGGGGCAACCAGGCCTGTAGGGGAGGGCAGTTGGGTGTGATCAGGCCAGCAGGGGAGCAGTTAGAGGGTGATCAGGCTGGCAGGCGGAAGGGGTTAGGGGCAATTAGGCAGGCAGGCAGGTGAGTGGTTAGGATCCAGCAGTCCCAGATTGTGAGAGGGATGTTTGACTGCTGGTTTAGTCCCAGATTGGAGAGGGTGCAGGCTGGGCTTAGGGACACTCCCCCAGTGCACGAATTTCATGCACCAGGCCTCTAGTATTAATATAATATTCTTTAGCAATACATTTGCCCTTTATGATTCTTAGATCAGTATAGTAAACTGAAGGAAGGAGCAGTAGACAATTAATAATCAAGATATTGTTTTTTAATTTCCACTAGTGGATACTTTTAATATCTCTGGATCAGGAAATCCATGTGTAGAAAGAGTGGGAGTCTGTGTATTGGCAAATATTTGGCACATTCAGTGTCTAATTAATTGGTATCATCTGAACTTAGGATAATTTAATTCCCTAAAAGTGACAGATACTTATAATTTTAAATAAGAGAGATTCCATCATGTCCAGAGCTGTCCTGTGGTTTATTTGACTGAAATGACATTCATTGTCTTGTATATGTGAAAAGAGAAACAGGGGCCAGAATGGAAGTTAAATGTGCCCATATGTCCTACCACATTCTCTATACTCACTCCATCAACCAGTCTGGCAGTGCAACACATAATGTTTTATTTAATTAAAATGTAACTTCTTCTCTAAGGTTTTCAACATCTGTATTTATCAGGAAGAATAGAATAATGGGACAATGACTTTTCATCAAATGCTCATGATCTATGATAAGAAAATTATAATTGTCATTGTGTTAATCTCTCTGAATATTCCCAGGTATCCTCACAGAACATTCCTTACTTACATTCTAACTAAATATCACTACTTTAAAACTCCAGATTATTCATAAACCAAATGACATAGAAACCCTTCTTCAGAACCATAAGGTCACCAGGAAATTGGCAAGGGTGGAATTGCAATGATAAAAAACAACATTTGCAAAGCATTAGAATATAGTAAAAGAGATCCACCCCAGAACCTTTGGACTACTAAGTTTTACAAAATTACTCATAAAAGTCTGAACTATCCTTAATATTTTATAAACTAAAATAAATTGCATTTTTTTTAGTATTTTGTGAACTGGAGATGTGTTTTCTTTTAAAATCATAAATCAACTGATATTGATATTTAATTTTCTCTGCTGATAAGATATCTTGAACCATTTTGTTGTTATTACTGGTATTATTTAACTACAAGGCAAGAAAGTCTTTTGTTTGTTAAAATCACTTTATTTACTAGAAATGTTATTTAAAGCTTAAGAATCTGGGGAAAAGTAATAAAAGTCACTTTGTTTAATGTGTTTGGAAATTGTTGATATAAAGAAGAGTTTGGAGTCTAAAACCTTGATTTATAAGTTTATTTCTGCTATTAAATGACTATGATTTGGGAGGTTATCTAAAATGACTGATTTTCTGTAAAATTAGATAAAAGGATAACACAACGTTTTTTAAAAAAGTCACTTTTTAATTTATTTGACATTTCATTGTCCTCCCCTCCAGTTCCTCCTTCTGACCTCAGGTGAAGAAGTAGGGAAGAGATAATTTGGAACATCTCTGCTGTTCTGCACACTTAAGCAAAATCAGTTATCATCACATGATTCAACAACTCCATTTTTAATTCATTCTAATTCATTTATTTATGTAGCAAACATTTCTTCAGTACCTTTTTATTATCATTTTATCTGCTAGATTGTAGGAACAAGACAAAACTTTTTTGTAAGCTGCTTATAATCAGGTAGAAGAATCAAATATGTATGTATAAATTATAGTGCCTAAATACTATGTTGCAATTTGCAAGAATTGAAAATTGAACAATGTTCGTAAGTAGCACAGGAAAAGAACAAATGAAGTATAGACATTTTGGGGATACTGAGTGAGAAGCAGTGTACAGGTTACTGGAGCATAATTCTTTTCCAAGGTCCTATAGGCATTTTCTCTCAGGAGAAATGTAACATCCCCACGTCAAGTTCTTAGAATAACACTGATTTAATCTTCAGGTCTTATAAATGCTTGTATCTTTTGTATTTCAAAAAATATCTGTGGTAAAATCCATAAAAAATAAAAAAGAGAAAAATGTATCAAAATTTTAGTAATTAGTTGTTGAATGTGTTTATTTTAAAAAAAACATCTGAAAAATAATGTTGGATTATTTCTTCTTTAAAAGAATAGTTAAATATTTTCAGAAAAATATAGATTATGGTGTGCTTCCATGAACTCTGTCATGTTTTTTTAAATGTTTTTATTTGATTTTTGAGAGATTGGAAGAGAGAGGGATAGAGAAATAGAAACATCGATGAGAGAGAAATAATGATTGGCTACCTCCTGCACAGCCCCCATTAGGGATTGGGCTAGCAACCCCAGCATGTGCAATGGCTGGGAACTGAACCACGGACCTCTTGGTTGAGGGGTCCATGCCCAACCACTGAGCACCACCGGCCAGGCTGAACTCTGTCTTTTTTTATCCCTTACAATGCTTCTTTGTATAAACACATCCATTTTCTCCTTTAACTCCTGAAAACAAGAGCTTCAGTGTATATCAACTCTGACAAAGCGTCCCCAAATTTCTGCAAACATCTGTGTTCTGTAATTAAGTTAGTGCTCAGATACTCAACCATATAACATGTTGTTCAGAAGTCCACCTTAAACAGCTTTCTAATTTCTTTAACATAGTGGGTAGTAAAAATACACATTACAAACAATGGCAACAAATAAAGCACTATTTTAGTTTTAATGAGCACTTAGATGTTAAGCCTGTAGATAAAAGCCAAGATTGATTATGTAATAATCCTCAAAATAAATTATAATTTTTATAAAGTCACTATATCTTAGTGTCAATATAAAAAATGCATATCTTGTGTATATTTCTAAATATTTAAGATATGTTTTCACGCATAAACCTCTACTTAGTGTATGAAAATAAAAATATTATTCTTATTCTAAAGATCATATTTGTTTTTACATAAAAACTCTCATTTTATATGAAACTTTGAATATTTGGCAACTATTCTATAGTGTATGTTTAGATTTTGTAGAATGTATTTTAGAATCTCACGAAGTGGATCACTTCATATTTTCCCTCAAATAATATAATTCCATGACTTCACTTGCCATTTGTAAATAGATAACTCTGAAGTTTTTATCTCTAACACAGAAATATATTGTAAAAAGTAACACAATATAGGTAACACTCTATTTAACATCTCCACTTATATGTCTAAGAAGCACCAAATATAATCTTCATTTATTAAAACACTAACTCCTAATTATGACACTCAGATGTACACAAAGAAACATATACCTGCATACAAATATACACATACTAGAGGCCCAGTGCATGAATTTGTGCCTGGGTGGGGTAGGGTGCAGCTGGCCCACCCTGATGGGGGCCGATCAGAGCAGGCTGGTGGGAGGAAGGGGACACAGGAGGTTGGCCGGCCTGGCTACTGATGAGAGGGGCTGCCCCCATCAGGATGGGGGGGCTGATTGGAGGCAGGGCCGGCTGGGGGGAGGGGCCACGGGAGGTTGGGAGGGGGGGCGATTGGGGCCCCGATCAGTACGGTTGGCCACCACAGTGCGTGTCATAGCGACTGGTTGTCCTGGTCATTCTGATCGTTCTGTCATTCTGGTCGCTTGGTTTTTATATGTGTACTAGAGGCCCAGTGCACAAAATTTGTGCATGTGGGGGGGTGTCCCTCAGCCAGGTCTGCACACTCTCCAATCTGGGACTCTTTGGGATCCACAGGGATCAGGCCTAAACCGGCAGTCGGACATTCCCCTCACAATCTGGGACCACTGGCTCCTAACTGTTCACCTGTCTGCCTCCCTGATCGCCTCCTAACCAACCCCCTGCTGGCCTGATTGATGCCTAACTGCTCCCCTGCCAACCCAGTCACCCCCAACTGCCCTCCCCTGCTGGCCTGATCTCCCAGAACTACCCTCCCCTGCTGGCCTGTTTGCCCCCAACTGCCCTCCCCTGCCAGCCATCTTGTGGTGACCATCTTGTGGTGGCCATCTTGTGATGACTTAGTGGTGGCCATTTAGTGATGACATCATGTGACACAACCTAGGCTTTTATTATATAGGATAGATACAGGAAACCTTCAACTTGTACAATGTTCCTTATGTCAGAAAGTATTGTGGCCATTAAAATTATGATTATAAAATGAATACATGATTGTCGTAGAAAAATGGCAAAGTGTAGAAAACTGTAAAGCCAATAATTTCACCTGTTGTTCAACTATCTAGAAATCGTAGTGTTTTGAGATTTAGTATATTTAATTTCAAACAGCTCTTCTTGGTCTGTTACTCTTTGATCATGGTAGTTTCTTATATTTTGAATGTAATATTTTCAAGTGTTTTTAAATATCTTTATTAAATAATGAGTTTATTTTTTTTTTACTTTTTATCTTTTTTACATTCTATACTTTCCTCAAAGTGTCTAATTACCTCTATCTATAATTTCATACTTAGGAACAAGATAATAAAATAATTGATTGTAACTTCCATCCAATGGGTAGGATTTACTTAAGGATAGTAGGTAAATCAATTATTATTCAGAACAACTATACCATTAGATTATAAATTGCTTTTGAGCAAATTAGAAAAAGACAATTTGTTTTCTCAATAGATGCAACCCTGGCATATGACTCAGGAAGCAGAGTGTGAGCAATCCTTTAGCCTCTACTGTCTTGTCTGTGTATCCTCTGCAAGGCACAAACTGCAAGGTGTATGCCATGATCCTCAGGCTGTGGGAGCCTTAAATGCTGGATTGACAGATACCAACATTTTCTTTAGCTGCTCCCATCTTTCAAGAAATTTAATTAAATGTCTTTACTGAGAAAACTTCTGAATTCTCTTCATGTTGAGGACTTGAGTACAAATATTTCTATAATTAAAGCAAGTGAAGTTGGAAAGTCAAATAATTTATGAAGCAAACATGTTTTTGTTATTTTGTTTTCAGTCTCATTCCTTATATCTGACATGCATGATGCCTATGGCCTCTGGTTCTGGAAGCTCATCAGGGCTCTTCTGGACAGATCTGTTCTATTCTATGCCAGAGTGCCCCTCCAAGAAGTTGCTTCCTTAACTCCTTTATCTGTCACCTTTCCTTCTAAATTTCCATTTTATAGAAATGCATGAGATAACTTTTACAATAACATCTCTTTTTGTGGATATATATTTTAATTCCTTAGGAAAAAGAGAAAATAAAGCATTGTGCTCAACATTTTCATTCACTTATTAAAAAGACATTAAATAATTTTAATCTTTATCTTAATTGGTTGACTTAATTTTAAAGAGTTTTATACAAATATTTCAATGGGTAACAGGGTGAGTGTACTTCCTTGGGCTTCTCTTATGTTTTTATGGTCAAATCTTCTGAGACTTTTAATAGATTTTGCACCTCTCTAATGGCTGTACATTCAGAAGTTATATTTTTCTGCCATCTTCTGCCATTGTTTCTATTATCTATGACTGTGTAATACACCACCCCGGAACTTACTGACTAAAACAAGAATCATGTATATTTTTCATGTGTCTGTGATTTGACAGGAACTCAGCTGAAAGGTTCATGCAGCTGCACTCAGTAGTCAAGGCTGGAATATCCAAAATGGCTTTTCTTACATGTTTGGCATCTTGGCAGGGAGAGCTCAAAGGCTGGAACATCCTTCAGTCTTGTGTGGTCTTTCTAAGACAGTAGTTTACATTTCTTAGTCCATGGTAGCTGGCTTCAAAAGTGAGTGTAGCAAGAAATCAAGCCCTAATGTGTAGGCATGTGTTACACCATCATTTACATCATTGCTATTGTCACGTCCCAGAGGCCAACACGTCACATAGGAAGCCAGAGTTAATATGGGGGAACTAAATGGGGCATAAATACCAGGAGGTGCGGTTCAGCTGGGGTCATAATGGTAACAGTTTTCACACCCATCAACCACTAACAGAGATGTTCTTCTGGTCACCTGGCTGTTTAGGGGATAATTTATTATTGAATAATTTAAATCACTACATATTTAGGTGAAGAAGTAATGCATAAAACATCTCAATATAAAGAAAAAGAAAGAAAATTTAATCCTCAACTGAGGATATTTTTCTATTGCTTTTTTTAGAGTGGAAGGGAAGAGGGAGAGAGAGAGAGAAAGAGAAAGGGAGACACATCGATTCGTTGCCTACACTCACCCCAAAAGTGGCCAGGTAAGGAACCTGAACCCATTATCTGCCCCTGACCAGAATCAAATCCACGACCCTTCGTGTACTGGCTGATGCTCTAACCACTGAGCATGCAAGCTAGAACAAGAAAAAAATAATTCATCATTATCACATGATTTCCTGCCTTGGCAGTTTCCTAGCACTGAACTTATTTCCCAAAGTTTAAGTTGCCTTTTGTGCATTTCTGCCATTACTGTGTTGAATTGCTGTGAGCTAGATTTTATAACAGGTGTTACAGAACGTCTCCCAGCTCCATGCACTCTTGATATCAACCTGTACCCTCTGATACTCCGTGCTTCCTTTTATCCTATGCTTTTTCCATTATTCAGAGTGTCTTACTCTTATTAATTATGGGAACCCATTCATTCTTCAAGTCTCTGTTTAGGTTTTTGTTCTATAAGATTTTCTTTGATTGAATGATGTGATAAGAAGTCATCACTATCTCTTCTCTTCCTTGATAAATTAGTATAATATTTATAACTTTGACAACTCTAACAACTGATATACTCTAAATATATTATCACTATACATATTTATATATTTACATATGTATATATATGTAAATATACTGTATCATGCTCTCTTTTAGATGAACATTGAAACTGAATGCTCTTTTAGGTGAAAATTGAAATTGAAGTATAATAATATTTCTTATTCCAATTTGTACATGGTCGCTTGTAAAATATTTTATAAATAATAGACCACACATTTAGAGTTATTGAATAATTAGAGTAATGATTATAATTATTTAATTTATTTAACACATACTTGTGTCAGTTACTTTTCTAAGTGCTTTATGTAGGGTTTCCCCAAAAAATGTATACAAACACTTTGAATAATTATAAAGGCAATGTATATTAAAATACATTTCACTTTTAAAATTGAGCTATCAGCTATTAAAGTGTATATGCATTTTGGAGGAACACCTTGTATTTAATTTCTCTCTCTCTCTCTCTCTCTCTCTCTCTCTCTCTCTCTCTCTCACACACACACACACACACACACACACAACAATGAAGTACTTATTTTATCCTCATTATACAGATACCATAACTGAGGTTAAGAATATTTCTCAAACTCTAATTGTAAGGCTGTAGCAGAATGATAATTTGAAGCCAGTTAATCTTGTACCAGAGTCCATGATCTCAGTCACCTTGCTCTACTGAATCTTGATTTTAATGAACTTGATATTAGTTGCCTTAATTTTCTCAATAAAAATGTCTTTTTTAGTAACTAATTATTTATAACGATTTTATTTCTAATAATGTTGTACAGAATCATAGCTATCCAAATGTTAAAAGGACATAATGTTTATCTAGTGTTATAACCTCATTCCAAGGAAGAGGTAACATTTTTAATAATTTGTTCAAAAAAGATCTAAGATGTGAACAGAGATTATTTCACTCCCTGACCAGCCTTCACCTCTTACCATTCAGATGATAACACAAAGCTCCATAATAGCGATTTTGAATGTTAAGTACAGGAGGGGAAAATGAGAGAATTAGAACTAGAGGTTTGGAATAAGTATAAAGAAAAAAAATGTTCAGAAGATTTTGGAATCATTTCAAAGGTGTTTTTTTCTGATACTTGGCAAATGTCAATTAAAAAATACAGCAGTAACTAGTGGGAATGAGAATGTTAAAAACAACAACAAAAATATATAGTCACGTCAGAAGTCGACAACATGCACAGTAACAGATTTAAAAATTGAAAACACATCCATAAAGATCATATTCATTTTATCTGGATGACTATTTAGGTATAGAGCATATCCCAAGATGCCAAAAGTGTTAATATATATAATATATACATATTATATATATTATGTATATTATATATATTAGGAATCTGAAAATAGAAAAAGGTCAGAAGAATAGTTAGTGAAAAATAACCACCATATTAGAAAAAAAGAGAACAGATTGTCAATTAAAAAATTACTCAGCCTTATGTGAGATTTCCTTTCATTTTAGTTTTTATAACCAAAATAAACTTTATATAATTAGAAAAATTATCCCAAACTATTCCATCTACTAGAAATAAAATTTTATCATTATTCTAAACATCTATGTGGATTTTTCCCTTGTTTAGGGAATAAAATTATCCCCAATTTCCATCTTAGATTGACTTCTCAAACAAATAACAATGAAAACATTAAAATATTTTGCCATTGGAAAGTTCATGAAAGCAACATGTTAATTTCAGAACACTTTTTATGGAAAAATATAAACAAGTTTCATTTTTCATATACTTAACCTCTCTTTTATCTTTATAAATGGCAATATTGAAATAGACTTTCACTGAAAGACTCCCTAAGGGATTCAGAAATGATTTCTGGGAAATCTTAGTTATTATAACTTCTATTTAGAACCCCAACATGAAACCACAGTTATTTTGTTGTTATTGATGAATAGAGTAGTTCAAAGTCATTTATTCTACAAACATACAGAGTGAAAAAACACTAAAATTGCCTCTATTTTAAGATGTTCATTTTTCTCCTATTTAGTGGTTTTTACCTTAAGAACATTGTGTATTAAGGTGTTATTCTAAAGTACATGACTTATTAAAAACAAAATTTCATAATTTATCAGGATTAGTCTATGTATTAATTAGGATTTGGTTATTAAAGCAGAAATTACCCTAGTTCTTCAAATAGTGAAGAGAAAAAGTGGGGCGGGATTTAATACAGGGAACTGGTTAAACAAGTTTTGAAAGAGCAGACCAGACAAACAAGAGAAGCTAAGATGCTCAAGAGCAGCGGAACCTGTGGGGGTCGAATGACTCTTTCACAGGGGTCGCCTAAGACCATCAGAAAACACATATTTTCGATGGTCTTAGTAACCAAGACACCACTCCTCTATCCGTCTCCAGGTGGGTCTGCCCACATGCAGATATGCCCACATACGAGTACCCGGCGTGATGACATCATCGCGCCACACCCATCACATACAAATACAGGTGTATGTGACAGGGTTGGCCCCATAATGTACTTATGCGGACCAGTCACACTGTGTAGAGAGCAGCTACTGTGTAGAAAGCAGCTGCTGTGTTGAAAGCAGCTACTCTGTTAAAAGCAGCTACTGTGTTGAAAGCAGCTGTATTGGAGGTAAAATGACACTTCCTGAATTATAATTACTGGGTAAATGTAAAATCATGTACTGTAAAATCATCAACTACTGCAAAAAAAAATATCTGTACCATGGCAACTTAATCTGGATGCTGATTAGTCTTTTTATATTCAGCTGTGGTTGATGTGAATACTGCCCCCTTGTGATAGTAACAGGTATGTAAAAACAAACAAACCAGAGAATGGTAAATCATAGGAAACTTTAATGAACTGTATTGACTGAACTATGCCATGTATCATCTTTTGTATTATTAAAGCTATTGTTATATATTATTTTCATTAGCAAACCATCCCATGACAATGGATCGTGTAGAGAAGAACGTTAAGAAAAGAAAATATAGTGAGGATTTTTTACAGTATGGTTTTACCTCAATAATTACAGCAGGAATTGAGAAACCACAATGTGTTATTTGTTGTGAAGTTCTCTCAGCCGAAACTATGAAGCCGAACAAACTAAAACGCCATTTTGATAGCAAGCATCCAAGCTTTGCCGGCAAGGATGCCAACTATTTTAGAAGCAAAGCTGATGGACTCAAGAAAGCCAGACTTGACACTGGTGGCAAGTACCACAAACAAAACATAGCAGCTGTTGAAGCTTCATATTTGATGGCACTCAGAATCTCCAGAGCTATGAAGCCTCACACCATTGCTAAGGATTTACTCTTGCCAGCGGCCAAAGACATTGTTCGAGTTATGATCGGAGATGAATTTGTTACAGAATTGAATGCAATTTCCTTATATAATGACACTGTCTGCAGAAGAATAGATGACATGTCTGCTGATATTCTTGATCAGGTAATCCAGGAAATTAAATCTGCTCCAATTCGAATATTTAGTATCCAACTTGATGAATCTACAGACATTGCAAACTGTTCATAGTTACTGGTTTACGTGAGGTATATTAATGATGGCAACTTTAAAGATGAGTTTCTTTTTTGCAAACCTCTTGAAACGACAACTACTGCACGTGATGTATTTGACACAGTTGGTTCATTTCTGAAAGAGCATAAGACAGTGATGGCGAACCTATGACACACGTGTCAGAGGTGACACGCGAACTCATTTTTTTGGTTGATTTTTCTTTGTTAAATGGCATTTAAATATATAAAAGAAATATCAAAAATATAAATCTTTGTTTTACTATGGTTGCAAATATCAACAAATTTCTGTATGTGACATGGCACCAGAGTTAAGTTAGGGTTTTTCAAAATGCTGACACGCCAAGCTCAAAAGGTTCGTCATTACTGGCATAAGATCTCTTGAGAAAAGGTTTGTGGTGTTTTCACAAATGGTGCTCCAGCTATGCTAGGATGTCGATCTGGATTTCAACTTTTGGTACGGAATGAGTCACCAAAAGTCATTGGAACTCACTGTATGATTCATTGGCAAATATTAGCAACGAAGACACTGCTACAAGAGTTACAACAAGTAATGAAAAACGTCATAAGTTGTGTCAATTTTGTAAAGGCGAGCACTTTAAACAGTCGACTGTTTTCACAACTGTGCAATGAGTTGGATGTGCCAAACAATGCTCTGCTATTTCACAGTGAAGTGAGATGGTTGTCGAGAGGAAAAATTTTAAAATGTGTTTTCGAGCCACGTGATGAACTCAAAACGTTTTTTAATCAAAAAGCAAGACCACAGTTCGAAGCACTTTTCGGCAATAAAAGTGAACTGCAGAAAATAGCTTACTTGGTTGACATCTTTGCCATCTTGAATGAGTTAAATTTATCGCTGCAAGGACCAAATGCAACATGCCTCATCATTCCAAATGAAACTTCAGCTTTGGCAAAAAAAAAAAAAATGGATGAAAATAAAATTTACATGTTGCCTACCTTATCTGCTTTCTTTGGGGAACATAATATTGAACCAGACAAAAGGATTACAATGATAATTTCTGTGAAAGAACACTTGCACATGCTTCCAGATGAAATTTCATCGTACTTTCCAAATCTACCTGACACCCCATTTGCACTTGCCAGAAGCCCATTCATTGTCAAAGTTGAAGATGTTCCTTAGACAGCACAAGAGGAGTTCACTGAACTTATTAACAACGATGCAGCAAGAACTGATTTCTCTACAATGCCAGTTACAAAATTCTGGATCAAGTGTTTGCAGTCATATTCCGTTCTGTCTGAGACTGTGTTGTGCCTTCTTCTTCTATTTCCAACAACATGTCTTTGTGAAACAGGGTTTTCCAGCTTGTTGGTTAGCAAGTCTAAATACAGAAATAGACTTATTGTGGAAGATTATCTTCGTTGTGCTCTTGCAAAGACTACCCTGAGAAATTCTGATCTGGTGAGAAAGAAGCAATCTCAACCTTCGCACTGACATTGGCTTTTTACGCATACTGTCGCAAAATGTAGCAATGTAGTTTACTGTTGTTATATTAAGACTGTTACCCATTCTACACCATGCTTCAAGACAAAATTTCATTTATTTTTAATTAGAAATAAATATTTCACAATATATAATTACATATTGTTTTTTGATTAATCACTATGCTTTAATTATGTTCAACTTGTAACAATGAAAATACATCCTGCATATCAGATATTTACATTATGATTCATAACAGTAACAAAACTAGTTATGAAGTAGCAACGAAAATAATTTTATGATTGGGGGTCACCACAACATGAGGAACTGTATTAAAGGGTCGCAGCATTAGGAAGGTTGAGAACCACTGCTCTAGAGATTTGTAAGGGCAGCAATCTGCTAATTTAGACAGAGCTGAGAGACACAGATAGAGGTGCTCTTACTAGGGCAGAGAAGCTGGAACCATCAAGAGGGAGCTAGAATCATAGCAGGTGATCTCTATCCCACAGCAGGGCTGAGATTATTCACTGGAGGGCAAAGCTCCTGAATTCAGCCAGAGGGACAGAGAAGATGCAGCCACTATGAGACATTCCATGAAGCAAAGAAACTCCTGTTCTGGCCATACCTAACATCATGCTAGGCTAGGGGATAAGGAACTCAGGTAAATGCAAACCTCAGAGTAAGAGTGGAAAAGGGGAAAGGTGTTAGAGGCTTTGAAAGCAAATAAACAACTGATCAGCACAGTATAGAAATCTATTTTTTCTCAAATTCATTTAAAAGTAAATTTAAGGCCGCTCCACCATAACTTAGAAAACATTTTAAATTTGTTTTTGAAATTTCACCATTAAAGTTTAAGAACAGTGCTCTCCAATGCTATTTTTTGCAATGATAGAAATATTCTATGTCTGTAGTGTCCAATACTGTAAGTTACAAGTCACTTGTGGCCATTGAGAATTTGAAATGCGGTTAGTGTAACTGGGGAGGTAGTTTTTAAGACACATGTTGAGTTAATTTTTTTTTAATTTTTCAGTCATTTATTTTTAAGACCATTTTATTGAGGTATACTTGACATGTAAAAACTGTATATATTAGTCTATACAATTTGATGAATTTGAAGATATGTGTATACCCGTGAAACCACGATGTTCACTACCATCACTACCATTGCTACCATCAAGGCCATGGATATACGCACTATCTCCTAAAGGTTCCTCCTGACTCCTTTATTATTACTATTTTCGGTGGGAACATTTAACATAAGATCTACCTTCTTAGAAATATTTGAGTATATAATACAGTGTTGTTACCTATAGGTGCTATGCTGTATAGCAGATTTCTAAAACTTATCTTTCATAATTGAAACCTTTGATCTTATTACCATCACCTCCACATTTACTTCTACCCCCAGCCCCTGGAAATCAATATTCTACTCTCTGCTTCTATGAGTTTATTTTACTTTCCACATATAAGTGGGATTCCAACTTTATTGAACTTTCTGTGTATGGCTTATTTGACTTAGCATAATGTCCTCTAGGCCAACCATGTTGTTGCAAATAACAGGATTTTCTTCCTTTTTAAGGCTAAATGATATTTAATTGGATGCATATTCCTTATCCAATCATCCATCAATGGACATTTAGGTTATTTTAATATTTTGATTATTGCAAATAGTGCTGCAATTATTTCCATACCTTGGATAAATAAAAATCATTTGATCATCTCAATTATGGGTAAAAATCACTTAACAAAATTTAACATCTATTTACAATGAAAATTCTCAATAAATTAGATAAAGAAATGTACCTCAATACAATAAGAGCTATGTATGACAAGCCAATAGCTAACATTATATTCAATGGTGAAAAGTTGAAAGCTTTTCCTTTAATATTTGGAACAGGGAAGGATTAAACTCTAACCACTTTTATTCAATTTAGTCCTGGAAGTCTTACACAGGGCAATTGGGCAAGAAAAAGAAATCAAAGGTATCCAAATGAAAAAGAGGTTAAATTGTCTCTAGAGATTGCATCTTTTATAGAGAAAACACTAATGGTGCAATGAAAAAACTGTTAGAAGTAATAAATATATTCAATAAAGTTATGAGATACAAAATCAACATATACAAATCAGTTGTATCTATACCCTAACAAGGAATTATTAAAAGAGGAAATGATTCTATTTATGATATTGCCAAATGTTCAGATAACAGAAGTAAAACTAATAAATCACCAAAGAAGTCATTAGTAAAATTTTATTATGCACAAATAAAAAAGAAGAAAGAAAAAATAGTTAATGAACCACAAACAAACTAAACATGGAATCAATAATCTTACATTTGAATTAGAATTATTGGTGTGATCACATGATTTCTTTTTCTGTCTATAAAAATGTGTACTTCTTATTCATCCACATAAAAGTTTTGTCTATCCTAGTATTCAGGCCATCACACAAATAAATAATTTCGTGGAAAAAAAGAATAAGGACTTGTAGGCAAATAGTTCATTCCAGTGGGGTAGCGCACGCACACACACACCACCAAAATATAACCATGTCTTTAAATACAACTTAATAAACTACAAGCCAATAAAATAAAATAAAAATTTGAGGAAATCTTTCTAGATTAAACACTACTAAAATAAACATGATATAAAATATATAATCATTTGAAACTAACAAACTGTATTCTCTTTCAAAAAATAAAGATCTATTAAACATTCATGTATTAGCTACTCAGGGAATTTGTATACTGACTGGGTAATAGGAGATGCTATGTAATTATTTTATTTTTTTAGATATAAAAATAACACTTTGTGTAATGAAATGGATTTGGGGGGTTCAATAATGTAATATTAATAAGTAAAATGTTAAATTCACTTAAAAATAGTCCAACAACAAAAATATACTGGAAGGATAGATGAAAAAAGCACAGCAATATCTTAACTGTTGTTGAAGCAGAATGATAAATTCATGAGCACTCATTTTTTTGGGGGGTGGGTGGTTTTTTTTTTAGTAAAAGTTTAATGGAAATAAATATGCATGTATTAATGGAAATGTTCTTTCAAGGGAAAAATGCTTAAAATCAGTGTTTTCTTGGTGCACAGTTCTGCATTTGGCAAAAATTACTCATTTCTTACATATTGGAAGAAAAAAATGCATAAAATATACAAAACCAAAGCCATTTGTCTCCTAAATATCAGCACCTGCTTATTCACGGTAGAATAATATTATAACAAGATCAACAAATCAGTGACATATGGTGTATCTGCCAGGACACAGAGACAGTTATGTCAATAGGGACTTTTCTTTGCAAAGCTATTCATCATAATAGGTGATTGCCTCAAACATCAATGCATATTATTTGAGTTGAAATAAAATGCAAAATGAACTCAGGGATTACATTCCACCAGGGATCCATTAAGAAAATTACATGGAGGCAGTTGATTATGCATTTCTTAAGAGGAATGAGAGAAATAAAGAATCAAACAGCTTCCTCAAATTTCTTCCCCAAATAGGAAGCCATGTCTTATTTGTCTGTAACCCCAAAGCTTGGAGTAGCTCCCAGTCTTTGATGTAGTCACCTTGAAAATATCAAAAATAATTATAAGATACATGTTACAGAAATTAAAGTAGTGCTTCTGTGGAAATCATTTAGGCATATTTTAAAAATACGTTTTTATTGATTTTTTTAGAGAGAGAAGAGGGGAGAGGGAGAGAGAAATAGAAACATCAATGAGAGAAAAACATCCATCGGCTGTCTCCTGCTCACCACCTATTGAGGGTTGGCCCACAACCTGGGTATGTGCCCTAATTAGGAATCTAACCTTTGACTTCTTGGTGGATGGGAGAATGCTCAACAACTGAGCCACACTGAACAATTTAGGCATTTTTGAAAAGCTCAACATTTGCTTTGAAAATAAGCACTCTAGAACTTGAAAGTCACTCAGTGAATGCTTAATAAATGAATAAATAATAATTGCTGTTGTTTTCATGTAGAACAGTGACATTGATAGAAAAGTGAATTGTACATGCAAGGGTAAGAAATTATGATACATTTAGAAGATAATTAAGAGGTAATGTTTCAAAAAATTATGGGTAATAGGCATTTAACATTCAAAATTAAATAGGTAAGAAACATGAAAATTTATCTTTTAAAGTATTATTTTGAATCCAGTATTTTAAAACTATGCCAATGCTGATAAATCAAATAATATTGTGGACATTTTATGGTTTAGCAAAGAAAGTTTTCTTTTTGTTGTTGTTGTCTGTTTGTTTATAAGTTAATAGTTGCTAATCTTTTACTGTGCCTAATTTATTAAGTACACTTTATCATAGGCATATATATAAAGAAAAAAAACATTAAATATATATATATATATATATATATATATATATATATATATATATCCTATATAATAAAAGGGTAATATGCAAATTGACCCTTATGTTGTGACCATAGGGAACAACTGGTTGCTATGATGTGCACTGACCACCAGGGGGGAGAGGCTCTGCAGGAGCTGTCCCCTGGTGGTCAGTGTGCTTCCACAAGGGGAATTCCTCTCAGACACAAGCAAGGCTGATGGCTGCAAGTGCAGCAGCGGTAGTGGGAGCCTCTCACACCTCCTCGGCAGCACTAAGGATGTCTGATTGCGGCTTGGGCCCACTTCTCAGATGGACATTTCCTGAGGGGCCCTGGACTCTGTGAGAGGGTGCTGAGGGATGCCCCCTTCAACCCCCTTGCCACGAGTGCACAAATTTTGTGAACCGGGCCTCTGATATATATATATATATATATATATATATATATATATATATATATATATATATCTAATAAAAGAGAAACATGGTAATTGGCGTACGACCGCTACCCTTCCCATTGGCTAATCAGCATATCCTTATGCAAATTAACTGTCAGCCAAGATGGCGGCCAGCAGCCAGGCAGCTGGAAGCGAACATGAGGCTTGCTTGCTCCAGGGACTGCAGACTCCAACGTTCCCCGCCTGCGCTGCCGGCCTCTGAGCTGGCAGTTTGAAACATTCTAACAAATATAGGCAGGGATCTCAGAGCTGAAGTTATACATTGTTTCGATTATAGAACGGCAAACAAACCAGATACGAAGCCTCAGAGCTAGAGCCAGAGCTAAAGGTGGCCCAGAATAAAATAAAAAAAGAGAAAAAAAAGGAGCGGTTGGGAGCTTCAGTCAGCCTGAAAGCAGCCCTCAGCCCCTCACCCAGACTGGCCAGGCACCCCAGTGGGGACCCCCACCCTGAAGGGTGTGTGACCAGCTGCAAACAGCCATCATCCCCTCATCCAGGCTGGCCAGGCACCCCAGTGGGGACCCCCACCCTGATCCAGGACACCCTTCAGGGCAAACCAGCCGGCCCCCAGGCCTCTATCCTATATAGTAAAAGGGTAATATGCCTCCCAGCACCGGGATCAGCATGACAGGGGGCAGCGCCCAAACCCCCTGATCGTCCTGCAGCTCTGTGTGTGACAGGGGGCGGTGCCACAATCCCCCACCACCACCACCACCACGGGCCCTGCTCTGTGTGTGAAAGGGTAGAGTCATAACCTCCCCATTGGCCCTGCCCTGAGTGTGACAGTGGCGGCGCCCCAACCCCCTGATGGGCCCTGCTCTGTGTGTGATAGAGGGCAGTGCCCTAACTCCCCTATCGGCCCTACTCTGTGCATGACAGGGGGGAGCTCCCCAACTCCCTGATGGGCCCTGCTCTGTGCATGACAGGGGGGAGCTCCTCAACCCCCTGATCGGCCCTGCTCTGTGCATGACAGGGGGGAGCTCCCCAACCCCCTGATGGGCCCTGCTCTGTGCGTGACAGGGGGTGGCGCTGCAACCTCCCCATCGACCCTGCCTTGAGTGTGACAGGGGGCGGTGCCCCAACCCCCCAACTGGCCCCACCCTGAGCGTGACTGAGGGTGGCATTGCAACCTCCTGATCCGCCCTGCTCTGTGCATAACAGGGGGCGGCGCCCCAACTCCCCAATCAGCCCTGCTCTGAGCCCGACCAGGGGCTGCACCTAGGGATTGGGCCTGCCCTCTGCCACCCAGGAGCAGGCCTAAGCCAGCAGGTCGTTATCTCCTGAGGGGTCCCAGACTGCAAGAGGGCACAGGCCGGGCTGAGGGACCTCCCCCCCCCAGTGCACAAATTTTTGTGCACCGGGCCTCTAGTATATTAATAAAAGACAAAGATGCTAATTAATCATACCTTCGCTACACCACAAGCCATGCCCACCAGCCAATCAGAGCAACAATATGCAAATTAACCCAGCCAAGATGGAAGCCAGCAGCCATGGAGCTGGAGGAAGCAGGAGGACTGGTTGCCCTGACGATGGAGGAAGCCAAGCTTCCAGCAAGCAGCTGTGTGCTCTGCTCAAGGCAACAAAGTTTCAATTCTAGAAGATAAATAAATCCCAGATACCTGCTTCCAGCCAGCCTCCACTGGGAGCTTGGGTGGCTGGGGGCCTTGGCCAGCCTGCAAACAGCCATCAGCCCCTCACCTAGACTGGCCAAGCACCCCAGCAGGACCCCCCATCCTGAGGGGGCTTTACCAGCCTGAAAAAGGCCCTCAGCCCCTCACCCAGGCTGGCCAGGCACCCCAGTAGGGACCCCTACACTGAAGGGGCTGTTGCCAACCTGAAAAAAGGCATCAGCCCCTCACCCAGGCT
>NW_005871115.1:322158-323168 GCF_000147115.1 Myotis lucifugus
CCCCAATCCCTCGATTTGCCCTGCGGCCTCTGTGTTTGGACAGGGGTGCAGCGCACCAACCTCCTTGATCGGCCTGCTCTGTGTGTGAACAGGGTGCGGTGCCCCAACCCCCCTCCATGGGCCTTGCTCTGTGTGTGACAGGGTAGAGCCATAACCTCCCCATTGGCCCCTGCCCTGAGTGTCACAGGGTGTAGCGCCCCCAACCCCCTAATCCGCCCTGCTCTGTGTGTGACAGGGGGGAGCTCCCCAACCCCCTGATCGACCCTGCTCTGTGTGTGACAAGGTACGGAGCCCCAAACCCCCTGAGGGGCCCGCTCTGTGAGTGACAGGGGGCAGCACCCCAACCCCCTGATTAGCCCTGCTCTGTGCGTGACAGGGGGTGGCGCCGCATCCTCTCCATCGAACCTGCCTTGTGTGTGACAGGGGGCAGTGCCCCAACCCCTCAATTGGCCCTACCCTGAGAGTGACTGAGGGTGGCATTGCAACCTCCCGATCTGCCCTGCTCTGTGCATGATGGGGCGGCGCCCCAGCTCCCCGATCAGCCCTGTTCTGAGCCTGACCAGGGGTTGCACTTAGGGATTGGGCCTGCCCTCTGCCACCCGGAAGCAGGCCTAAGCCAGCAAGTCGTTATCTGCCGAGGGGTCCCAGACTGCGAGAGGGCACAGGCTGGGCTGGGGGACCCCCCTTCCCCCCCACCCCCCAGTGCACAAATTTTTGTGCACCGGGCCTCTAGTATTTATATATATATATATATAGTGCCATAATATTTGTAGTTTTTTATTTTTATCAGTGAGAGACAGACTTCAGTGTGATGAGAGATGAATAGAAGATTAATGAAGAGGTGATTATAGTATATTATAAATGAGATGGAGCAAACTGGTAGCTTGAGGAAAAATTTGGACAGTAGATACATTTTGTTCAACCTACATGGTATTTTGTTTTTGTTGTTGCTTTACTATCTTTGGCTATGGATACATTCCCTAGGTTCCCAGAATTTTTCTGCTCTGTAT
>NW_005871115.1:323715-332493 GCF_000147115.1 Myotis lucifugus
TAAAAATTTGTGCACTTGGGGGGGGGGTCCCTCAGCCCAGCCTGTGCCCTCTAGCAGTCTGGGACCCCTCGGGGAATGTCCACCTGCTGGCTTAGGCTCCCTTCCTGGGGGATTGGGCCTAAACTCGCAGTCAGACATCCTTCTGGCAGCTCTGGTGCCCCTGAGGCCTGTTCACTTGCCAGTGGGGAGCTGGTCTAAGCTACAGTTGGACATCCTTAACACTGCTGAGGAGGTGGGAGAGGCTCCCACCACCACCACTGTGCTGGCAGCCATCAGCCTGGCTTGTGGCTGAGCAGAGCTCCCCTGTGGGAGTGCACTGATCACCACGGGGCAGCTCCTGCATTGAGCATCATCCCCTGGTGGTCAGTGTGTGTCATAGTGACCAGTCATTCTCAGTCGTTCTGCTGATAGGGTCAATTTGCATATTACCCTTTTATTATATAGGTTAGAGGCCTGGTGCACGGGTGGGGGCTGGCTGGTTTGCCCTGAAGAGTGTCCTGGGTCAGAGTGGTGGTCCCACTGGGATGCCTGGCCTGCCTGGGTGAGGGGCTGAGGGCTGTTTTCAAGCTGGCCACACCCCCTTCAGGGTGTGGGGGTCCCGCTTGGGTACCTGGCCAGCCTGGGTGAGGGGCTGAGGGCCGTTTTCAGGCTGGCCATGCCCTCGGGCGACCCAAGCTCCCAGCCTCTCCTTTTTTTCTTTTTTTCTTTTTTTGGCAAGCTGGAAGCAGGTATCTGGGATTTATTTATCTTCTATAATTGAAACTTTGTAGCCTTGAGTGGAGCCCAGGTCTGGCCATGACAGGCGGTATCTTGGCTTCCTCCATTGCCAGGGGCAACCCAAGCCTCCTTCTCGCTCCAGCTCCATGGTCACCGCCATCTTAATTGGGTTAATTTGCATACTCACTCCTGATTGGCTGGTGGGCGTCGCTTGTGGGTGTGACAGAGTGATGGTTTCTCTTTTATTAGTGTAGATACTTGGCCTCATTGACTAATTTGTTTTTATCTTCCCAGTCTCTGGAAGATGTGTCTGTGACCTGAGAATTGAGAACACTTGAATGGACATTGCTCAATCATTGGGACTGACAGCTAAACCACCGATGTCAATCTGAGCTGTTTTATTCAGGAAAACATTTTGCCCAAAAAGTTAAACCAATAAATCAGTAAGTAATCTCACTATTTGCTTTAGCCAGTTCTTGCCAACCAATAATGTGGACAGTTTGTTCATATGAGCAAAAGGAAAGTTCAAAAATCTGATTGGTCTAATTATAATTTTGGTGAGAAAATATATTTATAAATACGTGTGTGTGTGTGATATCTACCTACATTTTAATTTCTTTCCAGAATAGGACTCAAAAAATAACACTCTCAATTCATTTCACAAAGCTAGTGCAGCCTATATAACTGACTGACAAAAATGTTACAATAAAATAAATATGTAGATCTATCTTTGTTTATAGAAATAGACATACCACATGTAAATTTGTACTTTATTGTGATAAATTATATTAGCAGATTTTAAAGGTAAACTTGAGTGCATGATCAATATATATAACAAACAACATAGATCTAGAGCAGCCGTGGCAAACTACGGCCCGTGGGCCGAATCCGGCCCGTTTGAAATGAATAAAACTAAAAAAAAAAAAAGACCGTACCCTTTTATGTAATGATGTTTACTTTGAATTTATATTAGTTCACACAAACACTTCATCCATGCTTTTGTTCCAGCCCTCCGGTCCAGTTTAAGACCCCATTGTGGCCCTGGATTCAAAAAGTTTGCCCACCCCTGATCTAGAGACATGGAGGCATACAACATACTGAGGATTCTCAGAGGGAAGATGGGGGAGGTAAGAGATCAACCAAAGAATTTATATGAATACCAGAGGCCCAGTGCATGCAATTTTTGCACTGGTAGGGTCCCTAGCGGCTGGTGGTTGGCCGGGTACTCCCTCCCTTCCCCTGGCCAGCTCCACCCCCTGGTCAAACCCCCAGAAGAATTCCTGGTCAAGGGGACAATTTGCATTCTATGCTTTTATTATATAGGATATGCATAACCCATCGACACAGACAATAGTGGGGTGAAAGCCTAGGGAGGGGGTCAGAGCGGGGAGGAGGGGGTCAATGGGGGAAAAATGGGTAACATCTCTCATACTTTAAACAATAAAAATAAATTAAAAATTAAAACAGCCACATGTTTAACAATTTAAAAATATTATATTAAAATTTTAGATATTTATAGACAAAGATCCATAGACTACTTTCCTTCCTATTTCTCTGTTACTCAGAATTCTTCTCACATGTTGTTATTGGGATTAGCATACTCAATTATTAGTGACTGAGGGGAGTAACATGAAATTAATTAGAAGCAGATGGGAATAAGTTTGGTAAAGTGAACTAAAGTAATTGTGGTTAGCTATGAAGCTTCAGGCCAAACACTTCTGTAAAATGGAGATATTAATTTTCTACTTAACCTATTTTTATAATGATAATAATGCCCAAACTGTTGCACTAGTTATAAACTCTCCTGCAAGCCTCATGTCATCAAAACAAAGAAATGATAAGTTAGTGTTGCTATCAGTACCAAATGTGAAATGAAACCATGTTTATATCATAAAACAGGATTCATTTATAAAGTATTATTATGAAATTATTTCCTGGATTCAGTATTTTGACATACCTTGATTGAAATGTAAAAATCAAATGATTAATTTTAAAGTAGACTATCCAAAGAAACCTTGGATACATTTTTTGGATATTTTAATTGGTAACAATTCTACAAAAACAAAGTTTCATGAGACAAATTCTAACTGTCATATATTCTATTAGAAATCAGGAATAAAGAAAAGAATATGAGAAATGGATAAAGGAAAAGTTTAATGAGACAAGAGTGACCAGGGGTGGCATGGACTGTGTCATACCCAAGCAAGCTTTATTACAATTGTGAGCCTACCAAGATTAATCCGATTTCTCCTGTGATTAGATGACAGACAGGAATATACTACTGCATATATATGTGTAAAATAACGCATTTAAAATATTTTTAAAATCATTAGGTACTCTACAACCATTAGATAATATTATGTAAATGGTTGTTTTATTAATATCTGCCAAAATTGAATTTCAAATAAATAAAATCATGACAGATTAAATGTAAAAATGCTTACGTTATCAGAAAACATGTTGGCATTAAAAATTATGATATATTTTTTTCATAAAAAGAGTTTACATTTATCCATCAGGGTTAAACTAGAAAAAAAATTAATGTCCAAGAAGACAAAATACCACCAAGATGTACTTATTTCTAACCAAGGAGAAAGAAAAATAAATGCAAAAATGGAAAACAAAAATGTTCCAAGTGAAGAGTAGAGAATTCTTCTAATTTAAAGAGGCATATTCTGAGAAAAAGAAGGTCTGTACTTTGCTTCTTCTGATTCTTAAGTGTTTCAGCTTTTATCAGAAGAATATAAGATTGATGAATGCTTTTATAGTTTGCTATTGATTTTGTTCATCTCAGCACCCATTAAAAGTAAGATGCATCTTGACTGTTATTTCCATTAAGCCACCCCAGGTCGTGTAAATGAAATAAGCAATCGGCCATGTGTTTGCACTCTAGTGATACAGGCATGGAAATGGCAATAATGAATGTGCCTTTCTGTTTCAGCCACATTTAAGTCTATCTGAATTCCTCATAAGTCTGTTGAATGCACCAAACAAACTTGAAAATATTAGAACTATTGTTTCATGTAGAATATTATTTTTATTATACTATGGACACATACCCACAGGTTCTGAAGTAACAATTGTAACTAAAAGAACCTTACTACAAGCTAATTTTAAAAGCCTCTTCTAAGTTGTATTTTTTTTAAAGGTAGAGAAAGATTCAGAAATTAGCAAAATAACTCAATAGGAAAGGACTGCATATTAAGAAATCAGAAAAACTTTATAACTATTAATTACATATTAATTTTAGATATGTAATTTAAAATGTAAAAAAGATAAATTATATGAAATGGATATTGAGGGTAATCTTTAGTCAAAGTTGGCTCCACAGAGATAAAAGCAGATAGGCTTGTTGAAAAAGTATATTCAGAGAAATCTATTCTTCTATAATGTCTTAGGCAGCCAGGTTCTATAAATCTTGCTTAAATAAATCTTCAGACCAACCTCCTAATCCTTCAAGTAGGACTGAAGCAAAGTGACATTTTCTCTAGACTCAAAGGCTAAATATAGCTGTATCCAATTCCAAATGATTAATATGAGCTAAATACTCTGTGAATTTCCTACTGATAGAAAACCCTCCATCAGCGTGTCCATCTTATCTGTCTTCTCTCATCTCCTTGTACAAGCTCAAATCTCTTTATCTTCTTACCTCCTACAGAAGTCACCTCTTCTAGAATAATAACTGATGTCAAAAATACTGGCCACATCAGTCCAACTAACCACCTTACACCACCTTCCATGAAGATTCCCTACAAGGATCGGAGGAGAATTCATCAATGAATTCTATTTCTTGGGTTGCTCATCTGTACTGAATAAACCATTTAATGTAGTTACATAATACTTTGAACTTAAATGACAATATACCTATGAGTTACACAAATCAGAAATAGACTTAAAATACTTTCAGGTAATGGCTGTTATTCTCCAGGTTCTTATTCCCTGTTCATGATAATTACTATTGTCTCTATGGGATTCGAGTTCTCCTGATAGAGTAAACAAGAATAATGGCATGTAGATTAGAAGGGCTTACTGACTATAAGATATAAACACATAATATTTATTAAATTTGGATTTCAGTATGATAAGCAATTTGATTCTGATAAAACAATTTCCATTATTTTTGAGAATCATTTACGTAGAAGTTACCATAGAGTTAAATATGGTTTAAATCTTGATTTTGTCTGGAGAAACTAAATTGCTTTATTTTATTTGAATCATACAGAAATGGACAACTTATTTACTTTACATGCAATATGCTGTTTAGTACGTTTAACATAGTTACAGAACAAAATGTTGCAAAGGACTGATCCAGGCTACCAGGTGAGATGAAAAGGGAAAATCACCAGGCAGTAATGCCAGAGAGTAATCATTATGGCATGCAAAGGTGGATGATGCTTGGCGGCAGGAAATCCAGCCCTGAAGGTTTCATTGAGGAAAGTTGAGAAGCAGGCAGCTGATGCTGGGAGAGGCTCAAAGATGTCACTTGAGATAAAATGCTGCACTTTTCAAACAATACTTGTTTTTATAGTAGACTTTTACAGTACATTGCATTCAGCTACTACATAAGATGTCCATATAAATTTTAAGTTGCTTGATATATTTTTCTCATTCAATATCCTGTGGTATTGATAGCACTTATTTATAAGGTATATCTTGATAGACTTGTACTAACTCCAACCCCTCAAATTAAGGTTCCCTTTTCATCTTTCTCTGTAAATTGCTATGATAGTCTATCCACATTAGAACTGGGCTTTAAACCAAGAAATCATCAACAGAACCGTGCTTGGTGAAGGAACAGCAAGCTGAGCTTGTCGCTTGCTGGTGGAGGTAATGAGTGCAAGGGAATAAAATGAGAGAAAGCCTTTCTACTGGCTTGATGCCTTTTTTCCTGAAAATAAAACATTGCACCCAGTCCTAAAGATTAAACATTCAACCCTTCCTGATAGGTATATGTAGCCAAAAATCCCAATAAAGTCACCATGTTAGCATTCATATCTCACCTAAGATCTAAGCATTTTATATATGCTATTCTTGTCCTCATAAAAAACCTAGGATATCAGCACTTAATTTTACTCCTATTTACAGATGAAGAAACTGGAGATAAGTAAACTTGTCTGAGATCACATAAACAAGAAGTGTCAAAGCCAACATGTAAACCCAAGCAGTCTTGTTCTAAGAGTGCATATTATTACCCACTACTTCATATCATCTCTGATAAAGTTGTTATATACTATTCATGCCTTTTCATAATTACACTTGGATGATGATGCTTTAAGATTAAAAAACAAAACTTATCAAATGCTTATAAAAATCCATATATTCACTTGGCTTATTTATTCATTAATCTGTGCCATAATTTTAGAAGACCTACTTTGTGTTTGCCATTGTGCTATACCGTGAAAATGCAAAAATGAAATTACATGTTTTCTATACTCAAGTCTAGAAATATAAGAAATAGATAGCATTCCTTACTGTTCATGCAGAATGCTGTGAATACAGAATTTTTTTAAATATTTTGTTTAATTTTATTTGTTTATATCATAGAAGGGGCAACTAGAACAGACTATACACACTTCTGGTTAGATTAAAATCAAGTAGAATGACAAAAAGTCAAGAAATTTGAAGTAATATAGTTTTCAAAAAAAGGTATAATATAATAATTTCTTCAGGATAAATTATATACATGGTCCATTTTTATTCAATCTTGTGGACCACAACAGAACTTCCTCTTCTGGGGGTGGTGGATCTGGAAATTCTTCCTCATCAACATGAATTTCCCCTAATTTGGGGTCTCCATGCACATATCCTGGGCTACTTTGACCAAAGAAGGAGGCAGCCCCCATGATAGTTGAGTAAATACATAAATTCCTTGGTTGTTTTTTTTAAGTCTCTAATATGATTTGGTAAAATCTAGGAGGTTGTGTGTGCTTGATTCCACACAAACATCTCCTCAATAAATTGCTACTTAACAACTGTTTCCTGTACTGTTGCTGTACTTGGTGAATTTATGGGCTGATCATTCTTTCCACCAAGATTAGTGATGGGACAAAGACAAAGAGACATAAGGTGCTATTTCTTCCATGGACCTTTACAAAGATGACTGACATGGCTGCAGATAAGAGAAGTGTAGGCACAGGTCATATATGAAATAGAATTTAGTTGTTTGTTTCCTTTTTTCATATAGCTAAACTAGCTCTGGATTTTCTTAGAGCTATGATCTACACTAATAAAAGAGAAATATGGTAATTAGTGTACGACCGCTACCCTTCCCATTGGCTAATCAGCATATCCTTATGCAAATTAACTGCCAGCCAAGATGGCGGCCGGCAGCCATGCACTGAAGTGAACAGGGATGCTTGCTTGCTCCAGTGACGGCGGACTCCAACGTTCCCCGCCTGCCTTGCCGGCCTCTCAGCTGCAAATCTTAAGCAACTATGTTGCAAATATAGAAGCTAAACAAAACCCTAGAAACCGGCTTTCAGTCAGCTGGGCTTCAGCCAGCCAGACCGCAACATTGTATCAAATACAGAAGGTAAAGGCCAGAAACCTGCTTTCAGCAGCGAGGCCTCAGAGCTAAAGCTGGCCCAGAATAGAAAAAAAAAGAAAAGAAAAAAAGGAGCAGTTGGGAGCTTCAGTCACCCACCAGCCTGAAAACGGCCCTCAGCCCCTCACCCAGACTGGTCAGGCACCCCAGTGGGGACCCCCACCCTGAAGGGCGTGTGACCAGCTGTAAACAGCCATCATCCCCTCACCCAGGCTGGCCAGGCACCCCAGTGGGGAACCCCACCCTGATCCAGGACACCCTTCAGGGCAAACCAGCCGGCCCCCACCCATGCACCAGGCCTCTATTCTATATAGTAAAAGGGTAATATGCCTCCCGGCACCGGATCAGCTTGACAGGGGGCAGTGCCCAAACCCCCTGATCGCCCTGCGGCTCTGTGAGTGACAGGGGGCGGGGCAACAACCTCCATATCTGCCCTGCTCTGTTCATGACAGGGGAAGGCGCTCCAACCCCCTGATCGGCCCTGCTCTGTGTGTGACAGGGCGCGGCGCCCCAACCCCCCTCCCCCCCACGGGCCCTGCTCTATGTGTGACAGGGTAGAGCCATAACCTCTCCATCGGCCCTGCCCTGAGTGTGACAGTGGCGGCGCCCCAACCCCCTGATCGGCCCTGCTCTGTGGGTGATAGAGAGTGGCGCCCCAACCCTCCTCCATGGGCCTTGCTCTGTGTGTGACAGGGTAGAGCCATAACCTCCCCATTGGCCCTGCCTTGAGTGTGACAGGGGGCAGCGCCCCAACCCCCTGATCCACCCTGCTCTTTGTCTGACAGGGGACGGTGCCCTAACTCCCCTATCGGCCCTACTCTGTGAGTGACAGGGGGGAGCTCCTCAACCCCCTGATGGGCCCTGCTCTGTGAGTGACGGGGGCAGCGCCCCAACCCCCTGATCGGCCCTGCTCTGTGAGTGACAGGGGGTAGCGCCCCAAACCCCTGATCGGCCCTGCTCTGCGTGACAGGGGGTGGCGCCGCAACCTCCCAATTGACCCTGCCTTGAGTGTGACAGGGGGGCGGTGCCCCAACCCCCCAATCAGTCTACCCTGAGCGTGACTGAGGGTGGCATTGCAACCTCCCGATCCACCCTGTTCTGTGCATGACAGGGGGCGGCGTCCCAACTCCCCAATCGGCCCTGTTTTGAGCCTGACCAGGGGCTGCATTTAGGGATTGGGCCTGCCTTTTGCCACCCGGGAGCAGGCCTAAGCCAGCAGGTCGTTATTTCCCGAGGGGTCCCAGACTGTGAGAGGGCACAGGCCGGGCTGGGGGACCCCCCCCCCCCAGTGCACAAATTTTTGTGCACCAGGCCTCTAGTACATTTTATAAAATCATACTTTTTATATTTTCACCTTGATTTGATTATGATGAAAATTTGATATATTGGTGATTTCCTCTGCATTTGAAACAGGTATGCTTGTAAACAGCATAAGGTGCAGAAGTCCTTTAGTTTAAAGAAAAGCTTGCTGTAAGGTAAACCCCTATCTGGCATGCTTAGCATCAGAAAGTGAGTGT
>NW_005871115.1:332593-336737 GCF_000147115.1 Myotis lucifugus
TACAAAGTTTCATTGTTAGAAGATAAATAATCCCAGAAAAAAAAAAGAAAAAGAAAAAGGAGGAGGCTGGAGCTTTGGGTCGCCGGGGGGCGTGGCCAGCCTGAAAACGGCCCTCATCCCATCAATCAGGCTGGCCACACCCCATGTGGTGAGGGTCCTCACTGGGGGGCTTAGCCAGCCTGCAAACAGCCATAAGCCCCTCACCCAGGCTGGCCAGGCACCCCAGTAGAGACCCCCACCCTGAAGGGGGTGTGGCCAGCCTGCAAATGGCCCTCAATCCCTCACCCAGGCTGGCCAGGCACCCCAGCGGGACTCCCAACCTGATCCAGGACACCCTTAAGGGCAAACCAGCTGGCCCCCACCCATGCACTAGGCCTCTATCCTATATAATAAAAGAGTAATATGCAAATTGACCCTAACAGCAGAACGACTTGGAATGACTGGTCACTATGACACACACTGACCACCAGGGGGCAGACGCTCAATGCAGGAGCTGCCCCCTGGAGATCAATGCGCTCCCACAGAGGGAGCTCTGCTCAGCCACAAGCCAGGCTGATGGCTGCCAGCACAGTGGTGGTGGCGGGAGCCTCTCCTGCCTCCTCAGCAGCACTAAGGATGTCCGACTGCAGCTTAGGCCTGCTCCCCACTGGCAAGTGGACATCTCCTGAGGGCTCCTGGGCTGCCAGAGGGATGTCTGACTCTCAGCTTAGGCCCAATCCCCTGGGGAGCGAGCCTAAGCCAGCAGGTGGACATCCCCGGAGGGGTCCCAGACTGCAAGAGGGCACAGGCCGACCTGAGGGACCCCCCTGAGTGCACAAATTTTTGTGCAACGGGCCTCTAGTTCTGTAATAATTTCTTGTTACTGGTAAATATCTACAGCTTCATATATTTATTTGGATTTTTCTGTCTGCAGAAGATTGTATTGATCAACATGTCTGGGAGATATGTCAAGGACTTGTCGGAGTGGCGTGGAGAGTGGTGTTCACCTAATGGATTCCTCTTATGGTCTGTAGAAAGACAGATGGAATGCTTAAAAATACAGGCTGTATTCTTTTAAACAGATCTGACTTTAAATTAGGCTCTTACACTTACCAGCTTTTGCAAATGATAACTTAAAATAATCTAAATCTATTTTTTCCTCTGGAAGATGTTGATAATGAAGGTTCTTACCTCAAAGGTTTGTTGGGGAGAAATGAGAGAGATAACAGATGAAGGTACTTAGCAGAAAGTCAGGCACCCTTTAGCCATACAAACATAAAAATGCCTATAAGTATATAGCATCCATATTAATATATTGCTTTCACAACCAGGGGGACATAGAGTTAGGACCTGAATTTCTGATGTATGCATTTGAACATATGTACTATATCTTCCTATACTTTCATGTCTCTATTATCTATAACGAAATCAAACAAAAATCTCTTTTCTGTCAAGATAGATATTTGCACTGTGGTATTGCAAACCATTCATAAGTAGGGCATTGTAGTTCTTTAGCATCCTAAACAAGTGCTAGACTTCAAAAAGGCATCATTAAAATAATAGAAGTAATAGTATGGATTATTTTTTTCTAAATTGGAATTGGAAGTTTTTATTGTTTGAGTAGAAAAGTATAAGTAAATCTAATTTTGACAGGCTTTTAAACCTCAAAAAGTCAAAATCATTTCCTCTGAGGTAATAGAATAAATAAACTCATAAAATAAAATAAAAATTGAATTGATAAACTTCCTATGCAGAATGAAATAATAATGAATATCTAATAATGATGTTAGTATTTTAAAAACTTACAGCACTAATCAATCATTGTAATTTGAGTTTTCTGAATAAACTATTATTATTGTATACTATATTATGATTGGATTGAGCCCAGCTCTTCCAGATTGAAGGAAATATTAAAAAATAAATATACTAAGAAATTATAAGAATTGTTTTTTTGCCATTTGTAAATTATTTTTATCTATTAAAGACAGGTTTGCAAAACTACAGAAGATAATTAATTTACCTTTGGCCAAATTACCACATAAATTGAATATATTATACACTTTTTAATTTCACAACTGTACTATCACAAAATTATTTTATTAATTCATATTAACTTCCTGTTAACCCAGATTTGAATGGTTCACTAAATTCATTTATCAGGTATTTTGTGAACCCAGTTTCTTGGTTTTATATTTAAAGCCAACTGTCTGGATTTCTGAATTCTATAATAGTATATATAAGCTGAAAGTTTAGTTTTAACATACATTTATAGAGAAATAATTTTTTAATGCCAAAATTCATTTTAAAATATCATTAGTTAAGAATTGGGTCTCCTTTAAGTTCAAAATAATTAATTTAATTATCTTCAAATGAGGAAATTATGTTGATATTCCTAATGAGAAAGTGTTTAAAAATTAACATTTTGGATACCATTCGAAAAATTTTACTTGTGTTTCTGAATGGGAACAGATTTCTAATGCATTATTTATGCAGCAGACTGTAACCACTCCTTCTGTTCTCACTCAGTCTTTTTCATTGTTGCTCACAGAGCTCATTTTTCAAAATACATATTATTTTTCTCAATAAATCAAGCAAGCTCTATGGGAGCATATTACATCCTTTCATGTAGAAATAATACAGGAAAACATTATTTAAAACTTATTGAGTGTAACTGATAAACTCTCATCACTTCTGTAGATGTATAATTATCGAGTTATGGTTGATTTCTGAACCATGTTTTCTCTTATTCAAACACCATTGATTGTTTCAAATTCACACCTTTCATTACTAGAGTCTCTTTCAATATACTTTTTCTCCTGCTTGCTGTGACAAGGGCCAGTTAGCTTCAAGGAAAATAAAACAAATAAACAAACAAAACATAGAAAGTGATAGATATTCTTGAGATTTTGAAGGTTATGAAAATCTTGTATGGAAAAATAACAGACTTTTAAATTCTCAAGTTATCTTATTTTTTTCTTAAAAATATAAGTGTATTCTGGGAAGTTGTGGCGTCACCCCGTCATGCACAGAGCAGGGCCCATCAGGGGGGTTGGGGCTCCATACCCTGTCACACACAGAGCGGGGCCGATCAGGGGGTTAGGAGCTCCCCTCTGTCACTCACAGAGTAGGGCCGATAGGGGAGTTGGGTCACCGCCCCCTGTCACACACAGAGCAGGGCGGATCAGGAGATTGGGGTGCTGCCCCCTGTCATGCACAGAGCAGGGCCCATCATGGGGGTTGGGGCTCAGTACCCTGTCACACACAGTGCAGGGCTGATCAGGGTGTTGAGGAGCTCTCCCCTGTCACGCACAGAGCAGGGCCCATCAGGGGGCTGGGGAGCTCCCCCCTGTCACACACAGAGCAGGGCGGATCAGGGGGTTGGGGCACTGCCCTCTATCACCCACAGAGCAGGGCCGATCAGGGGGTTGGGGTGCCGCCACTGTCACACTCAGGGCAGGGCCGGTGGGGAGGTTATGGCTCTACCCCATCACACACAGAGCAGGGCCTGTGGTGGGGGTTGGGGCGCTGCCCTCTATCACCCAAGGAGCAGGGCCGATCAGTGGGTTGGGACGCCGCACCCTGTCACACACAGAGCTGCAGAGTGATCAGGAGGTTTGGGCGCTGCCCCCTGTCACGCTGATCCGGTGCCAGGATGCCTCGCGGCTCCGCTGATCCCGGTGCTGGGAGGCATATTACCCTTTTACTATATAGGATAGAGGCCTGGGGGCCGGCTGGTTTGCCCTGAAGGGTGTCCTGGATCAGGGTGGGGGTCCCCACTGGGATGCCTGGCCAGCCTGGATGAGGGGATGATGGCTGTTTGCAGCTGGTCACACACCCTTCAGGGTGGGGGTCCCCACTGGGGTGCCTGGGCCAGTCTGGGTGAGGGGCTGAGGGCTGCTTTCAGGCTGGCAGGTGACTGAAGCTCCCAACCGCTCCTTTTTTCTTTTTTTTCTTTTTTTATTCTGGGCCAGCTTTAGCTCTGGCTCTAGCCCTGAGACTTCTGCTGCTGAAAGCAGGTATCTGGTTTGTTTGCGTTCTATAATCGAAACAATGTATAACTCCAGCTCTGAGATCCCGGCCGGCTGAAAGCTGGTTTCTGGGGTTTTGTTTAGCTTCCTATATTTGTTACAATGTTTCTTAGAGTTGCAGCTCAGAAGGCCGGCAA
>NW_005871115.1:336837-358868 GCF_000147115.1 Myotis lucifugus
GAACCCCATCAGTATGAAGTCCAGGGTAAACTACTTTTTTGTTGTTGGTCAAGGATTTTGGATTAATCCATTTTATCTATAATCAGAACATTTATTTTCCATAAGAAGGTGGTTATCAGGATAAGCTCTTAATGTTTCCAAAGAAGAAAATGAATGGGGAATACTAGGAATTTGATCAGTTTCTTTGCATAATTACTTCCAAAATACAGAAAAATTAAAAGATCAGAGGCCTCCTAATGAGCAGTAAATTTTATTATGTTTACATGATAAGATAAAATTCCATATAAATAATATATAAAATTGTTCTGTTTGTTGGGGAAGGTCATCAAGAAGCCATGACCCACAGGTTTGAGCCGAGAACTGCACCTGGGGAATTGGAGGCTCTCCATTCCTTCCCATGTCTGGAATGTGCACTTCATTTGCCATCCCCCTGCTAAAAACAACCCACGTACTTGATATAGTAATGTGATGATGAGACTATCTGGGCTGGGTAAGTGACTCAATCTCAGTGTGATAACTGAATCTAGTTAAGGTCTCTATATAATTTTTTTTTAGGATTCAGGCAAGTGGGTGCAAAATATACTCCGTTTGCAGTCACCTAAGACAGCCTCTAGTAAGTTCCCTTGCTTATTAAGCCTGCCACCTACCAATCTGGAGTGTCCTACCTTTTTCTTCAGTCTCTCCCTGTCCCCAACTAATTGGGGGGTGGTCAGTTTTAAATTATACTAGTAAGCTGCCTAGAAGCTTTCAACCCAACACAGTATTAAAATTATTAGGTCTCTGTTGCTTTTACTAAATATTTTCATAAAGTATGAAATTTTTGTCAGAGGTCCAACTGTTTAGTAGATATTAACATAGTAGTTATTAGTCAGTAATACCCTCTCTATTGTGTTTGGTCAAAGTTATGAACGACAAATAAAGACTTTTTTATTTTTTTAGTGCTCACCTGAGAACATGCATTATTATTATTGTTATTAAAATAGATTTTTATTGATTTCAGAGAGGAAGAGAGAGAGAGATAAACACATCACTGATGAGAAAGAATCACTGATGGGCTGCCTCCTGCATGCCCCACACTGGGGATCAAGCCTACAACCCAGGCATGTGCCCTTGACCAGAGTCAAACCTGGTACCCTTTATTCCACAGGCTGATGCTCTATCCACTAAGCCAAACCGGCTAGGGCAAGAACCTGTATTATTGATTTGAGGGAGACACAGAAAGAGAAAGACAGAGAGAGAGAGAGGGAGAGAGAGAGAGAGAGAGAGAGAGAGAGAGAGAGAGAGATCTGTTGCCTCCCATATGCACCTTAATTGGGGATGGAACCCACAACCCAGGTATGTGAGTTGACAGGAATCAAACCCATAACCTTTTTGGTATATGGGAGGATACTCCAACAATTGAGCCACCTGTCCAGGACAGACATATAAAGTCTTGTTTCAGGACATATATTACAATTGAGAAAAGTTTGCCTTATCAATCTATAAATATTCTCCTTATTTTCTTTTATTAGAAATTCCCTTAAATTGAGGGTCCCAGCCTAGGATTTTAACCAGCTAATTCTGAAGATCTTGATTGTTAAAATAATATTTATGAATTGATACAAAAGGACAGAGATGAAAATGGTATCTATAGATCTCTAGATGAGTGATATAAATAAATAAACATTGGGGAAAAAATATAGAAAGATGAAGCTCCATTCTAAAAAGCCTAAAATTGATGACTTTGAAACTCTTAACAAATGTGTGTATAGGGGGTATAAATTGGTAGATCAACAAGCAACAAGTTTTGGGGAGAGTGTGGGAAAAAGGAAACTTTCTTGCAATCTGAACTTTCTTGCAGATTGGTACAGACACTGTGGAAAACAGTATGGAGTTTCCTCAAAAAATAAAATATGGAACTGCCTTATGAAACAGTGATTCCACTTCTGGGAATTCATCTGAAGAAACCTGAAAGACTAATTCAAAAGAATATATGCACCCCATATGTTAATTGCAGCATGATTTACAATAGCCAAGTTTTTGAAGCAACCCAAGTGTCCATCAGTAGAAGAGTGGATAAAAATGCTGTGGTACACAGCTCAACCACAAAAAGAAGGAAATCTTACCCTTTGCAACATCATGGATGGACCTGGAAAGCCAGTCACAGAAAGAGAAGTACCTTATGATTTCATATATATGTGAAATCTAATGAACTAACAAACAAAATGGTGACAGATTCCTAGTTAGAGAGCAGCTTTAAGAGTGGGGCTGGGTGGGGGTGGGGGGGCAGGTGGAGAGATTAAGCTGAAAAGAAAACAAAAACAAAAAGTAAAAGAAAAAAAAACAACTCATGGACAGGGACAACAGTTGGTGACTGCCAGGGGCTGGAAGAAGGTTTAAGGAGAATAAATGGTGATGATAGAGACCTGAATTGGGGTGGGGAACACACAATCCAGTGTACAGATGATATGTTGTAGAATTGTGTACCTGAAACCTGTATAATTTTGTTAATAAGTTTCACCCAAATAAATTCAATAAAATGGGGAGAAAAAAGATCTGGGACACATTGAAAGAAGTAAGAATACCAGCATTAGTTCTCTGAAGGTCACTTTTTAAATTATATTTTTGAGGGCGTAATATTAGCCTAATAGTGGTAATCAAAATAATCTAATGCCATTGGAGAAGAAAAGAATATTAGAATCCTTCATTTCATAAGACTTAAATGATATGAATAAATTCCTAATGGAAATTTACAGATGCTATAATTAAGTACCAGCCATAAAGTCATCTAAAGGTTTTATGACAGCGTGAGATGAAACAAGTCAATGGATTAGTTATAACTATTCTTGTGATAATATCTCAATTCTTTAATTATTAAAGTTTCAAAGATTTAAGAAGTGAGGATGACACATGACTAAATTTCCTAACCAGTTATCCTATATAATAAAGAGGTAATAAGCAAATTGATCATCACGCCCTAGCACAAGATGGCAGCACCTATGTGGTCACAAGATGGCAGCATCCATGTCATCACAAGATGGCCATGTCCATGTTGTCACAAGATGGCTGCCCCCATATTGTCACAAGACAGTCACCACAAGATGGCCAGCAGGGGAGGGCAGTTGTGGGCAATCAAGCCAGCAGGGGAGGGCAGTTGGGGACAATCGGGCCGGCAGGGAGCAGTTAGGCATCGATCAGGCTGGCAGGAGAGTGTTTAGGGGGTGATCAGGCTGGCAGGCAGAAGCGGTTAGGGGCAATCAGGCAGCCAGGCAGGTGAGTGGTTGGGAGCCAGTAGTCCAGATTGTGAGAGGGATGTCCGACTGCAGGTTCAGGCCCGATCTCACAGGGGTCAGGCCTAAACCGGCAGTCGGACATCCCCCAAGGGGTCCCCGGATTGGAGAGTGTTCATGCTGGGCTGAGGAACACCCCTCTGTGCATGAAATTCGTGCACTGGGCCTCTAGTATTCTACATTTCCATTCAAGCAAATCCTTAATTTTGTGAAAAAAATATTTTTCTCAAATTCTCAACACCAATTTTCATAATTATGTTAATTTCATGAATTTGTGAAAGGCATTATAAAGTAATTGTAAAAACTCAGATTCTTGAGCCACACTACTTGAATTCAAATCTCAATGTTCATACTTACTAGCTGTGTTACTTAACACAAGTTGCTTAACCTCTCTGTACTTTAGTTTTATCATTTATAAAATATTTTCTGTATTTTAAGTTAATTAAATATTATATTTTATGATAATTAAATGTGTTGAACAAATAAAACACATCATAGTATGGAATATATTAAGGTTATTAAGTCTCAGTATTAAGATATATATATATATATATATTTCTATTATATGAACCTTTATTTTCTTTCTTATAGTTCAATGGACAGCTTCTTTAAGAAAGAATATATTACTTCAATTTGTTCCATATAAACAGGGAAATAATTATTTACTATGAAAATTAAAATATCAAGAAATATATCTGTGTTTTATATTCTGTAGAAAAGTTCCAAATATTTATATTAAATTTACAGAACTTCAAAGTCATAAAAATTTGATTCTATTTATTATTGAACTCTTCTTATTAGTAGGGGAGGAAATTAATAACAGAGAAATAGAAAGTCAGTCAAAACCATCGTGAGATAAGAAAGAGATAAAATATATTTACAGAGTTTTGAGTCAGTATTTTCAAATTCTTAATGAGATTGTAAAAAATTGTTTTAAATAAAAAATAATTTTATATTTAAATATTATATGAACCTGGCATCCAAACTCATTTATCTGATTGATTACTAGACTATAATAATAAGAGTGTAATATGCTAGTAAGACCAGACATCCTTCCAGATGTCCTTCCAGACGAAGTGGGACTGCGAGAGAAGCCCGGGTCCCGGGTGCCAGAGGGAAGCCGGTGCAGGCAGCCAGGGGAAGGAAGGCCTACTTTGCACCAATTTACTGCATCGGGCCTCTAGTATTAAATAAATAAGTACTTTTTTTGTCGGTTTTCTAGGGACTTTAAACTCTTAGATGCATTATCTAATTGATCCTTGCAATATCCTTACTCTTTTTATCAGAGATTTAAAAATTATATCCAAATTATAAGTTATAAAACACTATATAAAATCATAATGATGCATATTATTAGAGTATTTGTATTTTAATATTTTCTTGTCAATAATAACAAAAATAATTATAAAGGGTATGTGAATTTGCCAATAAATACATAGTCTGTATTCAAGGTTAGATAATTTTTTTCCAATCTCAGCTCAATAGTTCAATGATTATTTTGTTAATAACAGAAACAAAAAGCATACAATTCCCAGAACAAAACTGACAATTCTATCAGAAGCTCACCAGATTGAGAGAAGTTATCATTAAACTTTAGAATTAATGGGTGGAAAAGACCAAATGCAACCTACTGCTTCAAGATTTATTTTATGAAATTGTAGTTTTTTCAATAATTGATTCACTGAATGCTGCATGATAGTGGTAGAAGATTTGAAGCCTTCAAAAACTCATTCAAAAAGATAAGCCAGGGAAGAGATTATGTCTTCATCTACATGCACAACTAACTTGAATGCTTCCTCTGAATTGCTATTGTGTTATTTATTGTCACTTTGCTGGTCAAAGTTTTCACAGATAGGAATCAAACAACTTTTTTTTCCTCCTAATACATCGCTTGCATTTATGTTAAATTGCCTTCAAGTTGTTTCTTGGCTGTAATTTTAATCCCAAATCACCAAGCTTCATGTGCTTTACTGACAAAGAACTTAAAGTTTTTACTAAATTATGATATTAAAATAAAAGTGTCTCTTCAAATAAAAGTTATATTATCCTTCACAGTATTTTCACACATTTATGCAATAAATGGTCAGCTATTATGATTGGCCATGGATAAAGAAATTTGACATGGTCTCTACCCTCACAGAGCTTTCATTTAGTGATTGAATAGAGCAAAAGTAGATAGCAATTAATTTACAAACTTAATTTCATATAACTACTCTGATATAAAGCAGTGTCAAAAATAAAGAGTATATGCTGGGTTTGTCTCAGTTACGAGGAAAGCACTCACTGATGAGCTAAGCCGAGAACTAAATGGTGAGAACAAACTGGTCATAAAAATAAGGGAGGTACATGCCATTTCTTCTATTTCCAACCTGAGTAAATTTAGGGTATAGAATAAAAATATATGCTTGTATTTTATTTAATAGTGATAACTTAGTAGGCATAACTATTTGTATTAAACCAGCCATATTAAAGAAATATCTGCTTGGGATTTACTTAAATTATGTAAACTTGAGTTATTAAAACATTTGGAGGTATTGAAAGTTAAATATGTTTAATTTCTGAGAATTTTAAGAATGTTGAATTTATTAACTGTTTAACTCTAAGTAAATAAAAATAGAGCTCCTTAAAATGATCTTATTATCTAATTTGCTAATATCATCTGGAGTTTGGTAAATATTACACATCCTTAACCTACACACATACATGTATACATACATACACATCAGCTGATGCAACTTTATTTCAGGGGAGTTCAGGGGCTATTGTGGGGAGGAAAAGGTCTGGCAAAGGTAGCCAGAAGGGTGGATGAGGTAGGAGAATTTAAGGGGAAAAGATCAAAGGACACAAGGGAGCTAAAAAGAATGTGGGGTAAAGGAGGAGGGAGGGATAGGAGTGATGGGAAGGAGAGGTCTTAGATGAGACAGTTTGGGAAGTATCCTAGCTTCCCACAATATCCTCGGTAATTCTAAACTCAGTTTAGTAAACACTTGGCATGTTTAAAGATATTAAATTGAATGAGTGCCATAATGGTGAATTGTGTTCAACAAAAGAAAGGAAGGTAATGAAAGTTACCCCTGGGATTAAATAATTGAATCAGAGATAAGGCATTAATGGAACCAGAAGGGACCCCTCCTCAAATAATTCCTTCCCAGCTTGAGAAGTTGAGGAAATACCCTGTTCAGTACTTAGGTCTGAACTAATGAGATAAGTTCCCATAATCTATCGATGCAATGATCTGAAAAAAAAGAACAACAAACAAACAAAAGACAAAAGGGGTTTCACAAGAGGATCCCTCCACCCCCCCGCCTCCCAAAAAAAAGAAGTCTCTGCCAGAAAGAACCAAAATAACTCCTTCTGGTACTGCTACTCACAAATGATTAGACCACTGGATAAGTAGTTGTGACTAACCACCAAGGATCTGGCTTTCTTCTGCTAGGGAAGGACACAAAGGGTATAAGAAGTTAGCGTTGCCCTAACCGGTTTGGCTCAGTGGATAGAGCGTCAGCCTGCAGATTGAAGGGTCCCAGGTTCGATTCCGGTCAAGGGCATGTACCTTGGTTGCAGGCACATTCCTAGTAGGGGATGTGCAGGAGGCAGCTGATCGATGTTTCTCTCTCATCGATGTTTCTAACTCTCTATCCTTCTCCCTTCCTCTCTGGAAAAAAAATGTCAATAAAATATATTTAAAAAAAAAAAGAAGTTAGCGTTACTACTTGGGTCTGAGGGGTGATGGGTATGCCATCTAAGTCACAGCACCAGGCCACTGCTAAATAAAAACAAATCTGAATGGAGGTAAGGAGATGCATAATTCAAAAAGGCTATTGCAATAGGTAGAAAGATACTATTGCCACAGAGGTAAAGGGCTGTGTCAACAGGAAGACCCTCTGACTATAAGCATCACAAAGGGTAGAAAAGTGGTTTCCATTCACAAGGGGGATTAAACAGGTTAGAAAGAACAAGATGTGGAGGAGTGAGTGGTGTGTTCATACAGTTGGTCAGAAGAATGTCTGTCCTTGTGTATACTAGTATACTCAGGATGAGCCATCCGAAAGACGTATGCTTGCTCAGGCTGAAAGTGGATCAAACTTTAAGGACCTGAAGAAAGGAAAGAAAGTTAAATCTGGTCAAGGTACACATTTTGGTTTGTGGGTACAAAGTGTTCTGTTAATCCTATATAATAAAAGAGAAACATCCAAATTAGCCATCCCTCCACTATGCTGAAGCCACGCCCACCAACCATGCCCACGCACCAATCCGAGTGACTATGCAAATTATTCGACAAATATGGTGATTAATTTGCATATGCAGGTGTCAAGCGCCCCAGGAGGTGACGGCGGCCATGGTCAGGGGCTCCTGGGACTTTCACCAGCCCCGGGAGGCAAGGCCGTAGCCACGCCCGCGGGCTCCCAGGACTTTTGTTAATCTTCACTCCGTGATAAAGATGGCGGCGCCCATAGTGGCCAGGGCAGGACGCTGGTGGCGTTGCCCCAGCAACACGAGCCCAGCATCTGGCCCGGCTGCGTGGAGGGAGGGGAGGGGAGGGGCCTCCGGCTGGAGTCCACATGGAAGAAGGGGAGGGGCCTGGGGCCGGAGTCCCTTATGAGGAATGCCGGGCTTTAGAAGTTATTTACTAACCATCAGTAAGTAAATAACTTCTAAAGCTGAACATGTGTGCTTGGCCAGGTGAAGAGAGGGGAGAGCAGGGGCCTAGGTCGGAGTCTGCACCCCGGCTGGGTGTAGGGAGGGGTGGGGAGGGGCCTTGGGCTGGATTCCTCGCTGAAGGAGGGGAGGGGGGGGCCTCGGGCCAGAGTCTGCACCCCAGAGGTGCGGAGGGAGAGGAGGGCAGGAGCCTCAGGCCGGAGTCTGCGGTGAGGGATGCTGGCATTGTTGCAAGCCGGGCTGAGGGACCCCCCCCCCTCCCCTCATGCACAAATTTCATGCATCGGGCTACTAGTTATTTATAAAGAAAAAAATATGGCAATTTGGAGGATCTGTGTCTGGTCTTGTCATAGGTAAACAAAGGGGAGTGCCCCTGAATCTTATCTAAACCATATTGGCAAGAGTGGTTCTTTATAGTAAGTTATTTCCTAAAATGCAAAAGGATAGGGTCTTTCTTTAACTGTTGTTATTTTCTAGGAACATTTTGAAATTTAACTGAAGAAAGATTAATGCCAATTCTAAGGTGCAAGTTGTATCCAGATTGGTTATTTCATGTGCTTCTCATTCTCTTTGGACCAGAACTTCAAAGTAGATGATTGATGGTCTTCTTATGGCAGAACCTCAAGAAATAAATCTCAAAACACAAGCACATTTCATGAGCAAGGTCTATCTGCTTGTGCCATGCACATTGGCCATAGTGTCACATTATCTATCATGAGAGAGTCACAAGACTTGGTCCAAATCCAAGGAGTGAGGTTATGCATAGTAGAGTGAGAGGAACAACAAAGTCACATGGCAAAAGGAATGGATAGAAGAAGGGTTAACAATAGTCTGATTTCTCAGTCATAGGATATGGAATACCATGATCAAGGAATCTAAAGTGTCCCATTAGGAGAGGTCAGAATGGAGAGAACAATATACTAGTAAGAACTTCCTCTACTATTATAGGTTTACTAGAGACCCAATGCATGAAATTCGTGAGAGAGTAGTCCTTCCTTCCCCCAGCTGCCAGCATCAGCTTCCCTCTGGCATTGGGAACCGGGCTTCCCTCTGGCTGCCAGCATCCGGGACCCGGGCTTCCCTCTGCAGGGCAATGCCTGGGCACCCGACCAATCAGATTGCACCCGCCTTGGCTGGCCTGGCGCCAGTGGGTGTTATAGTGTGGTCCCGGATGGTCGTCCAGATGGTCATTCCGCTGTCCGCCCGTTCAGTCTATTTGCACATCACACTTTTATTATATAGGATGTTACACCTTCATAGGTTCATCCTATGTTACACTCTTATAGTGCTTCACAGGTTTCCTGAAAATTATCCCTTATTCACTCTTTACAGAATGACCTTCATTTTCTCCTTCACTTTGTCTTCCCTGATGTTCTTGACTCAGAATTTCATATCTAGAGCAGTTAGAAAAATTTAGAAGAATAGAATGGGTCATGTTATTTCTCCCTTGTAGTTCAAGGTTCACATAAAGCAGTTGACATATAGGCTAACTGTGATTTCTTCTTAATCAAATTTTACAACTCCTAAAATCTCTATCTGTGTAGCAGTTGCACAAAAAATTATCCCCTCTGTTAATAAAAATGTGTCTGGATATTGAGGTGCAGCTATTCCCCTACTCCACAGTTGCTGCTTTTCTTTATTTCCATTTTATTCTACTAATCGTGATGACTGACATAAGCAACATCATTCCATTTGTGGAATAGTAATCTTATAAACACTATTTCCTACTTAACCATGTTGAATGAAAACACGAATTTGAACTAAGTGATTGGTCTGAGGCCTAAAGGTTGGTGGAAGATTTTTGAAGTATCACATAGTCATGGTCTAAAGCACCATAGATTTTGAAATTGTAGCTGAAATATACCAGTGTGCTTCACATTTTATGCATAACTGAACAGAGATAGAATGAAAATTACATACCTGTGAAACTGTCCAATTATCTGTCAGCACTCAGGATAAAGTGAGAGTGTCATTTTATATCTCCTGATGTACCTTTCCCTATTTATCTCTTTAAAAATATTTCATACCAGCAGAAATTACAAGAATACTAGAGAGAATTGTGAATGCCTTTCCTAAATAGTGATCTCCTTCATCAGAAGGGAACTCTTTGGGCCACAGACCAAGAACCACAGCCTATATGTCAATAAGGTTTTCTAGAGTTGGGGGCGGAAAAAAGCATTCTCAAAAGAGGGAGATATAAGGAATGCTCAAGTCACACTGGTAGTAAAGGAAGTAAAAGCAAAAATAAAATGCAAAGGACAATAATAATCCAGATACTTGGTTATTCTTCAGTGAAGGACAACCATGTTAGAAAAAATAAACAGTGTATACATTTAAAAAATTAATCACTTGCTATTAGTAATTTAGTAGATTTTGAAAAAAATAGGTGTTAAGATATCTTTATTAAGGAAGATAGGTTGTAGTGAAATCAAGTATTTCTACAAATGCTCAATGTTAGTTAGAACTTGTCTTAACAAAGGGAGTAGCTGAGACTGTCTACAAAGACAGTGTGTATCTGGGAAGGCTGAACAACTCTTTGCATGTTAAAAAGGTTGATCTCTCAAAGGATCATAAAGGCTACATAGATTTGGGACTAAGATTAAAAACAAATTAAGTCAATCTTATCCACAGCAGTAAAAAAAAAATTCATTCCCCTCTGTTGACTCTCCAGAGGGGAAAAAGTAATTGTTTACTTATTTAACAGTTTATATTCTATTAAAGGACTATATGAGATGAATAATAAGAAAATTTTCACTTTCCAAGTGTACTTAATTTACTGAAATGAATACAATCATGATTTTCTTAGGACAATATTCCTATTGGTTAAAGAAATTGATATAGATAAGTATTTATCAATAATTTGTTGCAGATGAGATTTTTCTATACAACAAAAGCTAACAAGTTAGTCAGCCATAGTTACATGGATTCTAGAAGAAGGCATGAGATTCTTCAGTTGAAGAAAGACGATTTTATCACTCATGGAACAGCAAACAATATGACATTCATGATCTCATTGGTATCATTGTCCCCAGTTCCCAGGGACTTATGTTGTGACCCAGGTACATACTGCACACATAATAGGTTTGTATTTTATGGTTTTTTTAATCCTCACCCAGGGTAATTTTCCACTGATTTTTAGGGAGAGTGGAAGAGAGAGGGAAAGACACAAAGAAAGAGTGACGTGAGGAGCCCCTGCAAGGGCCTGGGCCTGGGAAGAACCTGCAACCAAGTAAGTGCCCTTGACAGGAATTGAACCAGGACCTTTGGTCCTCAGGCCAGCGCTCTATCCACTGAGCCAAGCCGGGGTCTTTTTTATTTTAATAGCTGAGAAACCTCAAATTTAGTAATCTCTAATATAAAAAAGGGTTGCTAACAAACCTGCCCAACTTTTGACTATGTAGGAAATATCTTTATTTTCCTGGTCAAAAAATAAATTAATCCTTTGCCCTGGAGAAAAAAAAAATATCTCTCCCACTCCATGTTTTTAAGTATTTCTTAACAAATAGTTCATAATAAAAGCTGTCAATATCTTTGCTCATAAGAAGTGAAGAAACAAGATATTCAATGAAAATCATCTTACAGAAATATCCATCCCTCATTTCTACACCATCCTGACTTCTGGTGAATTTTCCCTGAACACACCAGTCCTTCACCTGCTTTGATAAGTCTGATTGTTGGGCTGGGATAAAAGTTGTTTATTTTTCACACAACATTTAATTTTGATTATATCAACAGGACTCTATGTAGCAGGTTAAAGCTAAGCTGTCATTTTGAACTCAGCCATGCCACTCTAGCATTCCAGCTCGGCAAATCCTCCAAACCATCAGTCTACCTTAAAACACATGTGGTTTCTCCTTATGTTTCTGTATTGACCTTTCCATTTAGCTGAGGACATTAATCTAGCTACAGCAGAATGTATTAAGAAATGTACAAACTCCACTTTAGCCTGAAAGCAAGAACTCTAGAGCAAATCTATCATCCAGGGGAACCCTGGCTGGTGAGTTAGGGCTGGTCTGAATGATTTCCAGGGCTGAGGTAATGCTTCTTCAACACTTGACATTTTCTATGACTACTCTTTAGGTGCAAGTCATCATAATTTTGAAAGGGAGGGAGACTAATGCCTGGCTATCATATGAGAAATATTATCTTTATTAATATTTCTGGACCTGGAAACGAAATGTTATTTGAAATTGTTGGGTCCTTTCAGGTAGTACTTACATCAGCAAGGGGACAGAGGTTAATGGTGCCTGCCTCCAGTGTGGTCTCCTGGATGGCTGACAGGCCTTAGTATTGTAAATTTAGTTTGAATAATGGAGTATAGTTCTTACTTTTGGAGGGACTGTCTGGGAAGTAGTTCAAATTGTTCTGTTTGTCTATGCTTCTAGTTGGGGAATATTTATGTGAATCATGGAGAGATGCAGAAGAGGGATGGCAAAAAATTTCCAGAAATATTTTGCCCAGGAGGAAATGATTTGGGGCTATCTATATTGTTGGAAGGAAATTGTTTTCTCCTACTTGTCAAGCTTTTTTCCTGTTTCTGCAACTCTTCTGAGCAGAAATATTGACAGCTTTTGTTCTGGAGGTATCTGTTCATGGATTTTTTATTATCAAGCCACCTTGGATGATAGGGACTGTGTCTCTCTCCAGGAAAGAGAGAGGTGACGGCACATTTGTGTGTTATCCAGGAGAATAAAGATATTGTTTCCATGTGGGGCAAATGGTAGGTTTGTTAGCAGCTCTCATAAAATTATGGTTTCCTAAACTCAGTTTTCTTCATCTGTGATGCAAATCTGCTATGTGTGTCGCAGCCATTAGAGTGTTCCACATGAGTCTGTGAGACGTGGAGGCAAGATCAGGTGTGAACACAAAGTTCATGATGCCTGTTGTGCCATAAGTGATGTAGTCAGTCAGTCTGTCCTCTGTTTCTGAGCCAGGAACTGCATGCCTTCTGTCAGCATCTGTGGGTCTGTGCTCAGCTAACATGGTATCTTGCGAGCAGAGTAAAACCTCAGACCTTCCAGATCCTTGATAATTTTTAGTTTAAAAATAATGGTAAATACAAATAATTTATCAATTTGCTAGCTGAATTCTTAAATTTACAGTTCATAGAAAGAAAGTTATTTTGTCACCATTTATCCCCCATATCCTCTTTCACCTCTACTCCTATTATTTTTTAATATTGCTTCCATTGCAAAAAAAATTTAATAACAAAAAAATAACACAAGAATGATAGCAAATAGTCTGATTTGAATAGGTTTTAAGCAGAGGAAATGGAACCCTCATCAGGTCAATGCCCAACACTATCAAGCCCAAACTCTTTCTGAGAATAAGGTAGAAATTATCCTGTACTAAAATTTCTTCCTACTCCAGTCTTAGAACACATTTTTTCATGATGGTCTACATTCTGAATGCTTTCTGAAGAAAAAAAAAAAGCCATACTTGAAAGACCATTGACAATGAATTAAAAATTGTTACTTTTTACTTCCCATGTTATATTTAAACTAGAGGCTCAGTGCACGAATTTGTGCATGGGTGGGATCCCTCGGCCTGGCCAGTGATTGGGGCCAATTGGTGCTGTCTTGCCTAGTCCCAATTGGGGCCGATGGGGGCCAGCCGCCTAGGGGGAGGGACCGCAGGCGGTTGGCAGGTGTGGGAGATTGGCTGTGGGAGCACACTCCTGCATTGAGCATCTGCCCCCTGGTGATCAGGGCATGTCATAGCTACCAGCTGGTCGTCTGGTTTTAAAGGTTGCTTAGGTTTTTATATAAATAGATATTGGTGCTAGGACCTTAAAAAGTCAGTATAGAAATGTCCTTAGAATTCATAAATTAAAATGTAAGATCTTAACCCTTATATAACAAACTATCTTATGAACAAATTATCTATATTTTTTTATGATAACCTTTCATTTTCTGTATTTGTAAAGGAAATGAAAACTTCCCTTAGGGTAAATAAGTGTCAACATGTAATTCAATTGTAGTTGGTAGTTAAGAAAATTACTCAATGATTTTACCTTCTTTTGGAAATAATAGTGCATTTGAAAATATCATGTTGACTTTATTGCAAGGCAATAATGAACTGAGAATATAATTTACCACTGTGGGAAAGACTACCAGGAAAAAATTAGTAGAAATGTAATAAAGTGGATTTCAGTGAAAGGACAAATATAACTCAAAATTTCTTTACAAATTTAAAATATGATTTGTGTATGTGGGTTATATCTATTGATATTTATTAGATCAACATTTTAAAATAATAAAATGTTTAAATAGTTATTTTCTTTTATTTAAAAGTAAAAATAAACCCTTTACAAAGTCACATACATAATAAAAGCTCGATTCTCTTATTTGATTCTATATACTAGTATAATCTGTTGTATTACTCTGTTTTGTTAATGTGTCATGAAAATCCCACCTCACACAAATATCTAGGTTTTATTCAGCTTACAGTTTTAGAATTACCATCTAAGATTATAATATCATCACCAAATTTGCAAAAACATACACCATTGTTTTATGCACACAAATCTTTTTTTATTAGAGGGGGTCGATAGAGGTGATTTTTGAAGGGCATACAGTTCTTAACAGAGCTTAGATTGGAAGTCAGATACCTTAGCATTTTTTCCAATGCTCCTTCCAAAAGAAAATAACTGGAGACAGTTATAGACAGTTCTTTCTTCCTCTAATTAAAACGTAATATAATTTCCAAACTAAGTTTGCCAGTCCTCCTAAGACTGCCCATATGCCTCACAAAATTAGAGCTCAATCTTTAATCCTCAAGTGAGGTTAATTGATGGCCCCCTACTAACATTCCATTGTCTTTTCTTGCTTATAATGATGCATGTCAAACTTACTTATTGTATTAGTGCACTTTCCTGTCTAGCATTCATTCTATTATATTTTCCAGAATCTGGATTTCTGGCACCTCTCCTCCATTGTTTTAGAATCACTGAGTTGCTGACATTATCTAAAGCAATTTTAACTATTTTTTACAGCTACACAAAAAATGATTGTTTACATGACATCTAGTAATAGGGGAAAACACCAGAAGGAAAGAGTTATAGCATAAAGAACCTATTTAGTGACTAAGTTAAATGTTAAAATAATTAATGTTTATGATGCTTACTGTGTGGCAGACAATGAGTTAAATGCTTTAAAAACATACTAATTTATTTCTCATAATAACTCAATGATTTATTTTTTCATGTTTTTTGGATAAGGAAACTGAACAAAAAAAGAAGGAAGTAGTTTGGATATGATCATGCTGTGAGATAAACATACAAATCAAAACCAGGATGCAGAATGTGATTTCAGATCTAACCATTTCACTGCTCTACTAAATTGTTTTCTATGAGAAAAATGAAATTTTAATTTATTTAATGACTTAATAAGTATTTACCTTATTTGTCATCCTTATTCATTTTTCAGTGAGTTGATAGTAATGTTCTTACCAATTATCCATCTAACAATGCAGGTGGCTCCATGTGTTTCTGTGTAGCCATTAGAAAATTTTTTCTGCACTTTAGCTGTATTTCAACATTGAAAATCAGCAAGAGAATTGACATGATAGAGTGTCAGAGGGCACGTTAATGAACACCTCTTGTTTTACTTTTTAATAATGTGATGGCTTTGTCAACTTTGAAACCCTGAGCTTTGAAAAAAAAAGACAAGAATAGATAATAAATCGGGTATACTGCAAGGTATTCATTTGGGGAATTAATTTACAATGTTGAAAACATAATTACAGCCTGAATGAAATACATTTTTTTCTCCTATGGACATTTATTTTTAATTTATTAATTTCAATGCTCATTACATTTTGATTATATTCTATTTCTAGAGGAAATGACATTTGAAGTGCCTTGCACTGTGTTCATTATTTTTTTATACAGAAATTGTATATTTAACATGTACTTGGATCCACTGTACTTTCTCACTCTTCAGTTTCTATAAGTTTATTAAATTCAGGAGAAAAAAAACAACAACAAAAGACACTCAATTGCAAATCAGTCCTTGTATGATAAGAGCTTAAAGTGACATCTTTACTATTCATGAAATTACCTATGTGTCATGTAAATCATGAGAAAATTACAACACACATGTCTGCTATTCATAATTATCTTAAAGAGATTTCACTTGTCACTTAATACAGATAATTGAGGGTAAGTTATTTAGTATTTTGTAGACATGACATTAGGTGGGGCATAAAAAATAAAATAAAACTTTTTATTTTTTAGATTGAATTCTCCCACAACCTATATTTCTATGTACTACACATATGTAAAATGTTTTTTGAGTGAAGTTTTTGGACTTTCATTCTTTAACTAGAGGCCCGGTGCATGAATTCTTGCACGGGTGAGGTCCCTTGGCCTGGCCCAGTGATCAGGGCCAATCAGGGGGGCTGGCTGGCAGGGGGGAGGGACCATGGGAGGTTGGCCAGCTGGTTGGGGGCCTGGCTGGCCAGGGGGAGGGGCTACAGGAGGTTGGCTGGCTTCCCCCTCCCAATCATGGCCCAGGGTGAGGGACTTACGGATGTTGGCCAGCCAGGGGGAGGGGTCATGGGAGGTTGGCAGTGAGAGCACACTGACCACCAGGGGGCAGCTCCTGCATTGAGCATCTGCCCCCTGGTGGTCAGTGCACATCATAGTGATTGGTTGACCAGTCGTTCTGGTCGTTCCAGTCGTTGGGTCATAACGGTCACTTAGGCTCATATATATATATATACTAGAGGCCCAGTGCACAAAAATTTGTGCACTCGGGGGGAAGAGGGGGGTCCCTCAGCCCATCCTGTGCCCTCTCGCAGTCTGGGACCCTTCAGGAGATAATGACCTGCTGGCTTAGGCCTGCTCCCGGGTGGCAGAGGGCAGGCCCAATCCCTAGGTGCAGCCCCTGGTCGGGCTCAGAGCAGGGCCGATTGGGGAGTTCGGGCATTGCCCCCTGTCATGCACAGAGCAGGGCCGATCAGGGGGTTGGGGCTCCGTACCCTGTCACGCACAGAGCAGGGCCGATCAGGGGGTTGAGTAGCTCCCCCCGTCACACACAGAGCAGGGCCGATCAGGGGGTTGAGGAGCTCCCCCCTGTCACGCACAGAGCAGGGCCGATCAGGGGGTTGAGTAGCTCCCCCCTGTCACACACAGAGCAGGGCCGATCAGAGGGTTGAGGAGCTCTCCCTTGTCACTCACAGACCAGGACCAATCAGAAGGTTGAGAGCTCTCCCTTGTCACTCACAGAGTAGGACCAATAGGGGAGTTGGGGCACCGCCCCCTGTCACACACAGAGCAGGGCGGATCGAGAGGTTGCAATGCCACCCCTAGTCACGCTCAGGGTACAGCCGATTGGGGGGTTGGGGCACCGCCCCCTGTCACACTCAAGGCAGGGTCGATAGGGAAGTTGCGGCACCACCCCCTGTCACACACAGAGCAGGGCCGATCAGGGGGTTGAGGAGCTCTCCCTTGTCACTCACAGACTAGGGCCAATAGGGGAGTTGGGGCACCGCCCCCTGTCACACACAGAGCTGGGCGGATCAGGGGGTTGGGGAGCTGCCCCCTGTCACGCTGATCAGCTGATCCCGGTGCTGGGAGGCATATTACCCTTTTACTATATAGAATAGAGGCCTGGTGCACAGGTGGGGGCTGGCTGGTTTGCCCTGAAGGGTGTCCTGGATCAGGGTAGGGTCCCCACTGGGGTGCCTGGCCAATCTGGCTGAGGGGCTGAGGGCCATTTTCAGGCTGGCAGGTGACTGAAGCTCCCAACCGCTCCTTTTTTTCTTTTTTTTTTTTATTCTGGGCCAGCTTTAGCTCTGAGGCCTCGGCTCTGGCCTTTGTTTACCTTCTGTATTTGATACAATATTGCGGTCAGGCTGGCTGAAGCCTGGCTGACTGAAAGGAGGTTTCTGGGGTTTTGTTTAGCTTCTGTATTTGCAACATAGTTGCTTAGAGTTGCAGCTGAGAGGCCGGCAAGTCAGGCGGGGAAGGTTGGAGTCCGCCGTCACTGGAGCAAGCAAGCCTCCATGTTCACTTCAGTGCATGGCTGCCGGCCGTCATCTTGGCTGGCAGTTAATTTGCATATCTCCCTGATTAGCCAATAGGAAGGGTAGCGGCCATACGGCTAATTACCATGTTTCACTTTTATTAGATAGGATATGTAGCACGGAACCCTTTGACCTAAGACATCATGTTTGCACTTGATAGCTGACTCACTCTTACTCATTTGACTACATTATACAGAACTATGAATTATATGTGCATGTATATATCTACAGAAATTATGTGCAATGTAATGTATGACTATAAGTGCTATTGGCATTAAGAATCCTATATAATAAAATGCTAATATGCAAATCAACCGAATAGCGGAACTACTGGTCACTATGATGCACACTGACCACCAGGGCACAGATGCTCAATGCAGGAGCTGCCACCCTGGTGGTCAGTGTGCTTCCACAGGGGGAGCACCGCTGAGCCAGAAGCTGGGCTCATGGTTGGCCAGCACAGCGACATTGGTGGGAGCCTTCTCAACAGCACTAAGGATGTTTGACTGCTGGCTTAGGCCCGCTCCCCACAGGGAACGGGCCTAAGCCGTCAATCAGACATCCCCCGAGGGCTCCTGGACTGCGAGAGGGCACAGGCTGGGCTGAGGGACCCCCACCCCCGAATGCACAATTTTCGTGCACCAGGCCTCTAGGTAAATATAATAAACACCACTAAGCACTAAAATGTTCAGGAAATGATTTGAAAAGCTGTTAGGCAGACACTGTTGAGGACTGAGCAAGTGGAAGGCATTCTAAGAAGGACAAATAACACAAATGAAACTAAGCAAACAGATTCAGGAAATAAAGAGTATATAGAATTGGAAGGTGGAGAAAGTGAAAGAAAACCAGATAAACTTTTTTTCATAATAAAAATGATTTAATATTCTTAAGTTGATCATCAACCCAATGTTGTTTTTCTAAGCTATAAAAATTAAAAATCACCAAATATACAAAGTCGTATAGAGAAAAGGAAAGTTATGGTTAAGCCTAATACCTGTGGCTAAACACTCTCAACATTTTGGAGTGCATCCTGCCAGGCCTGCACTTTGTTCCCTATAGGACCAGAGTTGGTAACAATGTAAAAAAAGACTGATGTGCAGAGCACGGCCTTGGATTACCTTATTATCTTCCCAAAGCCCAGCAATCACAGAGGAAGCACGTAGGATGATAACTTAAACCTGTATTAAGCATGTATATTTTTCTTGAAGACATACATAGATTTCAGAAAGCTGCTTTTATTTTTACGATATTCTCACAATTTTAGCCAACCTCAAAGATCTTTGAATGGTGGGAAGATAAAGGGAGATCTAGCAGTAAAGGAATAAAACAAGATTTTCCTCTAGTCCAGTGGTTCTCAACCTTCCTAATGCCATGACCCTTTAATACAGTTCCTCATGTTGTGGTGACCCCCAACCATAAGATTATTTTCGTTGCTACTTTATAACTGTAATTTTGCTACTGTTATGAATTGTAATATAAATATCTAATCTGCAGGATGTATTTTCATTGTTAAAATTGAACATAATTAAAGCATAGTGATTAATCACAAAAACAATATGTAATTATATATGTGTTTTCTGATGGTCTTAGGCGACCCCTGTGAAAGGGTCATTCAACCCCCAAAGGGGTCGTGACCCACAGGTTGAGAACCACTGCTCTAGTCTATAGGTAAAATTCTTAGTATTTTTAAATTTCCTGTTATTTAGTGATCTTTCATGGTTATTCAAAGCATTCGATAATTTGAGACTTACTTGACATTTTAGTTCTTAGACTATAGTATAATTCTTCATTGTCCTTATCAGATATCCTATATAATAAAGAGGTAATGTGCAAATTGACCCTCACTCCCTCACAAGATGGCTGCCTATAACCAGGCCAGCAGGGGGGGTTAGAGGAGACCAGGCTGCGGGGGGAGGCAGTTATGGCCAACCAGACTGAAGGGTGGGGGGTGCAGTTGGGGACAACCAGGCCATCAGGGGCGCAGTGAGGGGCAACTAGTCTGGTGGATGGGGCATTTGGGGGTGACCGGGCTGGCAGGGCGGGCAGTAAGGGGTGACCAGGCAGTGGGGGGTGGCAGTTAGGGGCAACCAGACAGGCAGGCAGGTGAGCAATTAGGAGCCAGCGGTCCTGGATTGTGAGAGGGATGTCCAACTGTCGGTTTAGGCCTGAACCCCTGGATCGGGCCTAAACTGGCAGTAGAATGTCACTCAAGGGGCCCCAGATTGGAGAGGGTGCAGGCTGGGCTGAGGGGAACCCCCCCCCCACCCCCACCCATGCACGAATTTTGTGCACCGGGCCTTTAGTATTTAAATAATTATGTAGTTTTATGCATCAACCAGGCCATAAGGAAGTACAAAATATAAATAAATAATTGTGTTTTGTTGAAGACAAGGTGAGACATGAGGATATTACCCAATTTAAGACCATAAAAACACACATGTATACTCGCATGCATATATTTTAGTCATACTCCACATATATTTTATGTGTGCTTTGTTTGCTTATCAATTCAAGGAGCGAGGGATCCCAGATTGTGAGAGGGATGTCCGACTGCCGGCTTAGGCCCGATCCAGGATTGGGCCTAAGACAGCAGTCGGACATCCCTGAAAGGTCCTGGACTGCAAGAGGGCGCAGGCCAGGCTGAGGGACCACCCTCCAAACAGTGCACGGATTTCATGCACCAGGCCTCTAGTAGTTATAAGAGTTATATTGAAGCAATTTTGTTGGTTTATTTATTTCTGTGGATACATTAAAAACTGATCATAGAGATATTTTAGTCATCTACTTATTTCTATCTAATTTGCATTGTTGGGAACATGATCATCATATTCAGTTTTTAAAAAGGCTAATATATGATTCTGCAAGATGTTGGGGAATGCACTCTTCCAGAAAGTTAAGTTTTTGGGTTGCTGTTTTGTTTTGTTTTTTATTGTTGTTGTTATTTTAGCATGTTAGAGTGCTATTAATTTCTTAGTTGTGGAAGACAAAAAAGTGTGTTTATGTTTGCTTTTTCAAGTAAAACAGCTCTATGGTATTTTCCCCTACTATGTTTTCTTGAATCTCAGTTGTCCCTTTTCCCGGGAAGAATCATATATCTAGAATCTGATAATCACAATATAGGTTCCATGTTGAAGGATAATTGCACTGTTTTTATTTCACTTTTAAGTAGTGGAACTGTATTGTATTGTCAATATTGTCAATATTTCTACAGTACAAACTGAAATTCCCATTGAAACCTTGATCCTTACAAGGAGGGCAGTGTTACTGGAAAAATCTGTATAACATCTAAAAACTTCTGAGATGCCCTTTAATTGCCTTGGAGCAGTAATTTCCTAAATTATATTTAGATTCAAAATAACTCTATCAGAAATTAATACATTTGTGGCATAATATATGCAATTAAGAGAACTTTTTGGATCATTAAAAAATAAGTGTATTTATTGGAAAGCTAATGCAGTTACTAACAACAAATAAAAACTCCTCTCCCCACCAAAAATTAAAAACAACAACAGCAAAAAAGAAACAGTCAAATCCTATTTGATTGTACCTTAATAAATTCGCTTGAGAAATTTTATTTTGAAAGCTAAGGAAACAAAATATTGATCTGTAATCTAGTCAGAGATGAAAATGAGGTAAAGCAATGAACTCTACTTTTACTTAGAAAAAAATTCTTTACTCAAAGGAAGTCGACTAAACACTAGAACTGCTACTGGTGCTGAAATAGATTTGTTCTAAACCCAATCCATTCTGACTCACGCACAAAGAGTATCAACCGGCTATTTTTCAAAACAGGTCACTGTGTTCATATGATGAAAGAACCAAGAAATTCACCTGTGTATACTTATAACAAAAGGTGAAGTTAAAATATATTTCCATCTTTCAACTGGTGTGTACACAGAGTGACAAGTTTGTTCATCTGAGTACATATAATTCCTTCAAACAATAAGGAATGCTAATTTATATCAATTGCATCTTATGAAATAAATCGAATTCTACTTTCACCCTTCAAAATTTCCTATAGTAAAATTAAGACTAAAAAGGCTACTTTTCAGCCACTTTTTTTTTCTGTCTTAT
>NW_005871115.1:360130-399698 GCF_000147115.1 Myotis lucifugus
GTTGAACAACACAAAAGTAATGATTAGAAATGCATTCATAGGGAATGTATTTGAAATGTTATTTTAATATAAACATCTGTTCTTGTGAGAATAGGTTAATGCACTACACTCAACATATGATAAGCAACCATATGGGCTGATTACCTACCAATGTTCCATTATTATTTCCACTTATTATGCAGGAGTCAGAGCACAATGTGAAAACTACAAAGAAGCAAAGACTTTTACATTCTATACATTTTCACAAATTTCAATGTGATTTAAAAGTCAGTAGAGACATGAATTACTTTTTATCCCTCCGGTTTTGGTAACATTTCCAATGAGCTAATTTCTTGGTGATCTGGAAGTCAAAGGAAACAATTTTGTTCATAAAATAAAAATGATGCATATGACTATGGACTTTGTTTGGAATCCCTTTGGTAAACAAGTCAACAGGATATAGGCTTTTTTGCTTGTTTGCTTTTGTTTTTTCCCTTATGGGAGTAAAAATAACCTGGAACTTCCAAAAACAATAAATCGAAAACTGAACACGGAGATGGTACAGTTAGTTTTCTAAAGTGGAGATGAATGAAGAAAACCCCTTGTAGCTGCAATAAAGAGAATTCCCCTGAAGTTTAAAGAGATTTTCCGCCTTTTGAACATGCTTTGTTTCCCAGGGAAATATAGTTTGTTTTTGTTTTTTGTGGGTTTTTTTTTTTTTTTTTGCTACTGGCCCAGCTTTACCAATATAACTGAATAAGAAATCTGACATAGCAAACAACAACAAAATCTTCAAAAGTATCTTAGGTATTTCCCAACTATAAAGGAAAGCAAATTATAGCAAAAATTACAAAAAAATACATGTATTTTAGTCATGGGCTAAATATCAAAAGTACAAAATATATTTCAGGTAAATTTAAAAGTTTTATATTAATAAGGAAATATTTCACAAACTTGCATTTTAATTATTTCTTGAATACTTCCTAAAGAATTGTGTTCTCCTTTTCCATCTATACATTGCATCCTTAATTGTATTCTTGCCAAGGTGTTTTTAGTTGGAGTCCATTAGCCGATGCCTATTTAATCTGACTTAGTGATAGTTGGTAGTGATAGCTGGTTTAACTTAACCAAGTTTATTCACAAATATTTTCTCTCAGGAACAATGGCAATCTCAATTTTATAAGCTTTAAGAAATACTTATTTTTGCAATATAATCTCATGGTTTTTATGTGTGTCAAAATTAACAACAATATTCTGGCCAAACTGACAGCATAGAGCAATGCATTTTATGAAATCTAGTGTTGGGTTAATTTATAAATTATTTTAAATATATGCCTCATTATTAAAATATTAGAGGCCCAGTGCACAGATTCATACACTGGTGGGGTCCCTCAGCCTGACCTGCAGGGATCGGGCTGAAACTGTCTTCTGACATCCCCCAAGGGGTCCCAGATTACAAGAGGGTGTAAGGCAGGCCAAGGGACTCCCCAGTGCACAATTGGGGTCGGGGAGGGACCACGGGAGGGCTCCAGGGCATGTCCGGCCTGTCTCGCCCAGTCCTGATTGACTTGACCCCAGTTGGAGTGTCTGCTCCCTGGTGGTCAGTGTGTGTCATAGCGACTGGTTGAACAGTAAAATGAATGGTGGGACACTTAGCATATTAGGCTTTTATTATATAGAATACTTTGAGTCTTTGTATTTTCTATTTTGATTTTTTCCCAAATACATAATAATGTAATAAATTTAACTTCTCATGTTTAATTTCTCAAAAATTATCCCTTGCTGCCCAGCTGGTGTGACTCAGTGCTTGATTGTCAACCTATGAACTAGGACAGGTGTGGGCAACCCCTGGCAAGCGTGCAAAACATGGCAAGCCACTAACTTTTGCTGGCACGTGAAACCCTCTCTTATAATCTACCATTTACAATTTTTTTCTTAATATCAACTTTTTTATTTTTCAGATAAATTTAGTGTAGGTGCATCTTAGATAAATAAATAATTTTACATAACAAGTTATCTTAAAGACCATAGACATGGATTGACGAGAGAGGGGAAGAGCAATTTCTATGCCTCTGCCTTAACTCTCCCTGCCTTCCTAGATCCGACCAGTGTTTTGGTTTCATCCACATACGCTTGTGAATCTTTGTTCTCAGTGATGAATTTTGTTAAGTCTCCTAATAGGAGTAGCCTGATGGATGAAAGTAGTAGCTCGTGCATATCTCTGGAGGTCATGAAATATAAACCTGATGTAAAATCTCTGTCATCAGTGATGCAGCAGCAAAAGTCCCACTGATAATATCAAACGGAGTCATAAAGTTTTCTGTCGGACTATCAGTGTACATGTATACATTAAAAAATAAATGTAGCCCTACCCGGTTTGGCTCAGTGGATAGAGCGTCGGCCTGCGGACTCAAGGGTCCCAGATTTGATTCCGGTCAAGGGCATGTACCTTGGTTGCGGGCACATCCCCAGTAGGAGGTGTGCAGGAGGCAGCTGGTCAATGTTTCTCTCTCATCGATGTTTCTAACTCTCTTTCCCTCTCCCTCCCTCTCTGTAAAAAATCAATAAAATATATTTTTTAAAAAAATAAATAAATAAATGTATTTTTCATCATCATATACTGTATTTTTGTCGTTCGAATGAATTTTATTATTTCTTCAAGTTTCTTCACATACGTACACCTTAAGAGATATCAAGTAGGCGTAACATGTTCTCAAAAAATTAGAGTTGGCATGCAGAAGAATTTTGAGTTAGAAATTTTGCTGGTTTTGGCACGAACTCACAAAAAGGTTGCCCACCCCTGAACTAGGAGGTCATGGTTGGATTCCCGGCCAGGGCACATGCCGGAGTTGTGAACTCGATCCCCAATGTGGGGATTGCAGGAGGTAGCCGATTGCTGATTCTCTCTCATCATTGATGTTTCTATTCCTCTCTCTCCCTCTCTGAAATCAATAAAAATATATTTAAAAAATTATCCCTTGAAAAAAATCATATTAAATTACATATACTTTCCATGTTTTATATGATTCATGAAATTGTGAGATAAGCTACATTAGAATTTTAGGAAAGTTAGAAATAAACTTAATCATCTATATCTATACATTTCTGCATGTATCAACACAAAATTTAAGTATATTTTGCAAATATTTTAAGAACATCCATTTAGTTAAAGTTTCTCAAATTTATTCACCTGGAAAACTAATCAGACTTGATACATAAATAATCTGGGCATAACAATTTTAATGATTTTTAAAAAACCAAGAATTTTTTAATAATCAAAATTAATTGGGAGACAGGAATTCCAGTCACAGAAATCAAGCTAACAAAATGTGAAGTGCAGAAAATCACATTTTACACAATAAAAACCATGGAGAGCAGGTTTTTACAGTATCCCAGCTGACCTGTTCCCCAGCACCATCATTGGTCATACTTGGTGCTGGAGGAAGTATCTCTCAGGATGCTTGCACCCAAGAGGCGTGAGTCTCTCAAGTCCCAAAGAGGGAAACCTATCATTTCCTCTAAATAACTTAAGGAAGAAGATAAGAACTCAACAATTAGCAATAAAACAGTCAACAAGGAAAAGACTGAGAACAAAGGACATAAAACAGCGGTTCTCAACCTGTGGATCGCGACCCCTTTGGGGGTTGAATGACCCTTTCACAGGGGTCGCCTAAGACCATCAGAAAACACATGTATAATTACATATTGTTTTTGTGATTAATCACTATGATCTAATTATGTTCAATTTGTAACAATGAAATTGGGCGTCACCACAACATGAGGAACTGTATTAAAGGGTTGAGGCATTAGGAAGGTTGAGAAACAATGACATAAAAGGACTGCAGATCATTTTATCTAGATGAGATTAATTATAGATCCTTGATTTTGGCCAGACTTATTATCTCTTTAAGGTTACTCTTTATTTAGGAGCCTTCATTTTTGTTTGACTTTTTATGGGTTTGAGACTTTTTTTTTGGATAAAGAATATAGTCTATGTAAAACAAAGTCAATTAAGTCTTAACACCCACCTAATATTTTTGATGCAAATAAGCAGCCAGATAGAAAAGTTGAAACAAATTTTAAAAATCTGTCTATTTTTAGCCCTGGCCAGTGTGGCTCAGTTGATTGAACATCATCCCATGCGCAGAGAGTTCAATGGTTCCATTCCCAGTCAGGGCACATTTCTGGGTTTGTGGGCTTGATCCCTAATGGGGGTTGTGCAGGAGACAGCCAATCTTATCATTGTTTCTCTCTCTCTCTCTCTCTCTAAAAAAAGCAATAGAGCCGCCCTAGCCCATTTTTCTCAGTGGATAGAGCATCAGCCCAGGTTCAATTCTGGTCAAGGGCACATGCCTGGGTTGTGGCCCCGATTCCCAGTAGGGGGACAGCAAGAGGCAGCCAATCAATGATTCTCTCTCATCATTGATGTTTCTATCTCTCTCTCCCTATCCCTTCCTCTCTGAAATCAACAAAAAATAAAAAAATGAAAAAATATTTTAAAAAAAGAAAAAAGAGTAATAGTTCCCAGAAGTTATTTTTATATCACATGTAACAAACAGAAAAAAAGTTTCAAAAACAAATTCAGCCTTTATTATTTATTAAAAGGTAATTAATGTATTTTTTTTTCTTTTTGGATTGTTTCCATAGCTGCAAGGACATTTTATTTATTTATTTATTTACTTATTTTTAAATATATTTTATTGATTTTTTTACAGAGAGAAAGGGAGAGGGATAGAGAGTTAGAAATATGGATGAGCTGCCTCCTGCACACACATGCCCCCCCCCCCCCCGGTGATATCCCCATGTCCCTGCAAAAAAGGTACATACCCTTGACCAGAATTGAACCCGGGACCCCTCAGTCTGCAGGCCGAAGCTCCATCCACGACGCTCCAAACCGGCTAGGGCTGCAAGGACATTTTAAATTTCACTTTATTATTTCTCTGTTGTGTAAAAATTTGTAATTTGTATAATACATGTATTGTGATGAATTATTAAGCTATAAATATATAAAATAAGTAATATTTTCTAAATTAATGTGCAGACTGCATTGATTACCTATAGTTTCATTACACTCTGCTCTGTCTCCACTAACCATGATCTAACTAGCATCCGTGATAGTCCAAATCATTGAAACTAATATCATTATAGAAAGCATAGTGTGAACTAAGTCTTTGGAAAATCATAAACATGTTTGTGTTATATGTTGTTGTTTAATATTTTTATTGATTTCAGAGAGGAAGAGAGAGCGAGAGAGAGACAGAAAGAAACACCAATGATGAGAATCATTGATCGGCTGCCCCCTGCAGGCTCCCCACTGGGGATCGAGCCCTCAACCCAGGCATGGGCCCCGACCAGGAATTGAACCATGACCTCCTGGTTCATAGGTCGATGCTCAACCATTGAGCAACACAGGCTGGGCTGTTGTGTTTTGTTTTTTTTGTTGTTGTTGTTGTTGTTTTTTAACATTTCAATTGTCCAGTTCACTCCTAAGTATTGCTTTCACACCTATCATATGCCAGCAGCTGGTGCTACAGAAATTACTGAAATACCCGCTCTCAAACATACTATGATACAGTGGAGAAAATAAAACCAATATCACAAAAATATATGACAAGTGTCTAATGAGAGTTTGCCTACAGGTGCTATGATCATATACAATGTGGTTAACTCAGCATAGCTCGTGAAGGGTGAGAAGAAGATAGGCACAATCTTAGTGAAGAAGTTGACATCTGCCTGAGGTTAGAGGAAGCAGAAGGTGATCAGGAGAAATGTTGATAGTGTTTTTGGAGAAATGTGTGAATAGTCTTTCTCTGTTGCTAGTGGGAATGGGGTTCTTTACTATAGCCTGAGGAAAATAATTTTCTGAGACCTGCACAGGAGGATGAGTGACTTTTATTTGCACAGAATTACATTATTGGGTTTCTAAAGCCCCATCTCCCTTAATTCAGTCCTGGAACATGTGCAGCTCAGGATTCAGTAGAGCTAAAAGCATAGCCAGCGTCCAAAGTTTCCATCCCAGGATGTAATTGAGTCCAGCGTAGCATTAAGCTAGTTGCAGTCCATTAGTCCATTGTGTGTGCGGTCCATATGGCTGTAGGCCATGTCAGCAGATACAGGAGCATCAGAGTCCTGCAGGCCAGGAGTCAAGAGCAACACACCAAGAGGCAAGAGAGTAAACTCCTTTGTTTAGGAGATTAAGTATCTCAAATATTCCCATGCTTGCAGTGGCCACACCTACTTTGGCCAATGATCTGTTCCCAGGTGTGACTGACAGCCAAGTTCCTTCCCCATTTTATCCAGACCTTACTGGATCTGCGTCTATTCTTCCCCTGTTCAGGCTCTGATCCCTTGAATCTGCAGGGAATAGACCTGGGGAGTGTTAAACTGCAGCTTCTTGGCCAAGCTGTATAAATCACATGGCTATAATATTTGGTGTTCTCTTTGCTGCTTTCCAGTTATTCATAACTAGGTTAAGTTATAGTGTCAATAGGAGTATTTCAGGCTACTTACACTGCTTGTGCCATGGCACAAAGGTGTGAAATAAAAGAGCCTATCCTGGGAACTATATGTGGTTGATATGGTTGGCACTTACAGAGAGAGTAGGGAGTTTTTAGAGTTGAAAATGGAGAAACATATAGGGCAAGACCATGAAAAGTTTTCTAAGTGACTCTAAGGAGTTAGGATCTCATCATAAAGAACAGCATTTTCTTTTTTATTCTACCAGCCTGAGAGATGCAGCTGCTTACTGCTGTCATTTATCTCTGGTTTGGCTTATTTGTTTGTTTGTTTGTTTGGGGAGTTTTTAGCACTTTCAACACTGATGTAAGTAGCTTTCTATTTTAAATGTCTTCTCTGAGATCACTGTCATGGGATCTCTTTTACTTACTCATCCTTGACCAATATAAACTACTAATAACAATGTCCCTATGAAAATTCGTGCACATGCTTTCTTTTGCACAGATGAAAGAGTTTCCTAAGACTGCATGTTCAGTACAGTAGACAGTGGTTACAAGTAGCTTAAGCATTTGAAATGTGGTTGTTCTGATGTGGATGTGCTCTACATATAAAAGAGACATCTCATTTGGAAGATAGTACAAAAAAAGAATGTAAAGTTATCATAAATACTTTTATATCACATACCAGTATATGTCACAATGATATTTTAGATATATTGAATTAAAAATAATATATTATCAAAATTTGTATAAACTATTTTTAAATATTTTTATTGATTTTTAGAGAGAGAGGCAGGGAGAGGGAGAGAGAAAGCTAAAGATCGATCAGCTGCCTTCTGCATGCCCCCCACCAGGGATGGTGCCTGCAATCAGGAATGGAATCTGTAACATTTTGGTGGGTCAAAGGACACCCACCCAACTGAGCCACCTGGGCCAGGGATGTATTACCTATGTTTTAATGTGGATACTAGAAAATTTAAATTTACATATGGGGCTTGCATTGTATTCCTACTTAACAGAGTTGATATAAGGTTTATGAGTAGGGGTGGAGTTGTTAAGTTATAGGTATAGATGAACCTTCATCTTTACAAAAATCTCAAATAGTTTAAGAGTTTATATCCTCGCCTTAACCGGTTTGGCTCAGTGGATAGAGCGTCGGCCTGCGGACTGAAGGGTCCCAGGTTCAATTCTGGTTAAGGGCATGTACCTTGGTTGTGGGCACATCCCCAGTGGGGGGTGTGCAGGAGGCAGCTGATCGATGTTTCTCTCTCATCGATGTTTCTTACTCTCTACCCCTCTCCCTTCTTCTCTGTAAAAAAATCAATAAAATCTATTTTTTTAAAAAGAATTTATATCCTCATCAGCAGTGTTCCATATCCTTTCTCACAGTTTCTTTTTCACACATTACAATTTTTGTTAATCCTGTGAGTGAACGTATAATGATATCTCAATGCATGTATCTGGTCAGTAGTGACTTTGTGTACATTTTCATGTTTTTTGTTTTTTTGTTTTTTTTGTTTTTTAGTTTACTCTTTTTTGCATAGTATCTTTCATTAACTGTCTACATTCCTACAAATATTGACAAGTGAATAGTTATAGATCATGGAGTCCTCTGTAGGAAAGATTCTCTATATAAGCATGGGCAAAAGTAGATTTACAGCTGTGAGTACCCAAAACAGAGTTTATTCTTATGTAATTATTTGCTTCTGTATTATTTACTTGTATTAGTAAGTAAACCTACTTTTGCCCACTCCTGTGCATGTCTAATTTTTATAATGTAAAGTTATATAAAGTAAAATGCTTAGTGACTCTCCAAACATTAAATACACAAATATTTAAGCAGCATAAAAATTGAAACATCAACTATTTTACTCAGATTTATAGTTTTAGATTTATATTGGGCCATAGAATATACTCCAGACTAGTTAATTATAATCTGAAACAAGTCTGATATTTTTTACTTCTAAAGGAGAATGTTAGTCTATTCACTCCGATGAATGTAGATTTTTTTTTTCTCCATTGCCAAAACCTGAAGATCTAGCTTAAATAGCCAGAGCTCTGTCACCTGTCTCAGGTCATTAGAGACAGGGAGCAGATGTTTGTTGGAGAGCTTGTTTTATAGCAAACCTTTGTTTCAAGGTGCTGAATCTGTTATGAGAAAAACAAAGCTGTTTGGATATATTTACAATTGAAAGAAGTGCTTACAATTTAAAGCCGTCAACAAATTAGCAGGCACACTCCTCATAAATTAAGTTTATTGAAATTCAGCTTGTGATCACTTTCAGGCTTTTGTAATCTCAAATTGAACTGAGCACCCAAACCACTGGGAGAGTCCATAAAGGAGAAGCAGATCCAACCACAAATCATTTACCCAGAAGCTAGCACTCAGAAGCCGCACATGCTACCCCGTTTCTTGGCAGATGACACACAGACATAGGTTTTCCTATGCGGGTCTGGTTGGTCAGCATACAAGACACTGGGAAGAGGGCGGTAATTACTTAATCGAAAGTTTACCTTTTAGATAAAGCAAAATAGATGAAATGAAATGTGTTTGCGTACATGTGAGCCACGAAAAGAGTAAGTATATGTAATATTGGTAGTGACATAATTTTTCAATATTCATCTATGCCCATTTGAACATTAAGTATTAAAACATTAAGACTCTTATATATGTTATTAATTTTGAGTTGTGCCAGGCACAAAGTAACAAGATAGCTGAAATGATAAATTCTAGGTTCTTAACTTTAAAGATGAGAAAAATGCCTCAAAACTAAAAATATGTGCTTAAAAGATTAGACTTTCAATATTGTTTATAAATCATTTGACATTGTTCATGAGATACAAGCTTAGCAGTTAAAATAAGCAACCAGAGTTAAAATAAGCAATCAGACTAAATTTAACAATCAATATCTCCGCAAAAGAGATACATCTCTTCGCTTTCTAAAGAACCTTTAAAAAGAGAAACTTACATAACCATAAATAACATATTTATAACTAAAATTTTTATCTAAATTATTGAAACACAACCCCTATTTTTATCTCCTTACTTGCTTCCTTGAGTTTGGACAGCTCTTTTATGATATAATACTATGTATTTGCCATTATTATAGCTTGTAGCAAATCTGTATCTCCTACCAGTTTATGAGTTCCTTGGGGAAGGGATTGTGTCAGATTCATAGTTGACATGTACCAGAAGCACAGAATAAATGAATAAATAAACTAACTTGAAGTTATAATTGTAAATAGCATGGTGATTAGTTAACAATACTATATTGTTAACAATACTATATTGCATACTTAGAATTTGCTAAGAGGGTTGATCTTAAATATTATAAAAAGAAACACCAATAGCAAAAAACACACACAAAGAAAACAAAAAACAATGGGTAATTATGTGAGGTAATGGATGTGTTGTAATAATCACTTCATAATAAATGCATATACCAATCACCATAAATTTATACAATTTTATTTGTCAATTATACCTCAATAAAGATGAAAAATAGCTGTTTGGAGCATCGTTGTTTAGAGCATCATTGTCCCATACACAGAAAGGTCACGGGTTTAATTCCCTGTCAGGGCACAAACCCAGGCTGTGGGTTTGATCCCCAGTTGGAGTGCGTATAGGAGGCAACTGATAGATGTTTCACTCGTACATTGATGTTTCTCTCTCTCCCTCTCCATTCCTCTCTCTCTAAAATCAGTGAAGTATGTCCTCGAATGAGAATTTTTAAAAAGATAGACAATGAAGACATAATAGCCATAATTATATGAACTATAGTATATAAAGTATAGCATATGAAGTATAAAAGAGTTATAAATACAAATGATATACATGAAATATAATGTTGAAATTAATAGTCAGTGATTATTGTTTCAAGTTCAATTTTAAATGTCTGTGTGTACTTATTTATTTTACTCACATATTTTGCATAGAGCAATTATTCCTAGTCATGATGTGAGCAAAGAAACTTTCCACAGGACTCAATCTGTTTACCGGGTCTAGAGGAGCATATTGAGGGTATTACAAACCTTTGAGTTTCAAACGCATGAGAAAAACACAAACAAAACAAACAAACAAAAAACTGAATGACATCTTGTGGGCAGAACATTTAAGGGAAAAAAAAATCATTGATAACAAGTCAGAAATGAAGGAATTGTTGGAAGCTACCATTGTCTTCACTATCAGAGAAGTGTAAACAAGGAGCCTGGAACACTGGTGAACCTTGAGCCCAGGTAAGGGCCAGAGCTATGCACCGATTGTTTAGTTGAGACAATGGTAGCTCAAGCAATTTCCTGACCAAATAGTCTCAGAGTAAATCTTTATTAATATTTACTGACCTTTAAGATAGTCTGTCTGTTACCAGAATTGCCTGCCTGACTAAGGGCTATATGTGTATCCAAAATTGAATAAAAGGTTGGCAAGGCCTGAGCACCAGTGAAATCCTTCCCCTTGCGTTGGACTCTGTCATTTGTGTGAGGCCCTTCTCCAGATCCTGAACCCTAAGCCATGGGGGACATGGCTCCCACAGTGATAATACTTCTTTTAGAAGGAAACAATGATGTGAATTAGTTTGATTAGTGGGGATTTCCTATCATGCACCACACAAAACTATGAATAAGGATACAAATTCTGACTATAGTGCTACTTGTTCACTATAAAACCTGTGAGGTGACAGCCCAGTGTCCACTGATGTAAGGACTGACCCAGAGGTACAAACACTCTCACTGGAACAGCGACAACATCCATTTATTTTTATCTTCCCAAACTGCATCTATTAAAGGATGGAGGAAGTTTCAGATAAAATGATTGCAGGTAAAAGAGATAAAAGAAAAAATTCATATTAAATGTACGAAAAAATAAATAAAACCATGAAACAGATCTTTGTTTAAATGATTGCTTCTATTATTTCTCCTTTGAGTTTGCTTGCACATGTTTCCTTAGATGTATTACAAATTGTTCTAAAATACCTCGTAAATGGAAATTTTTATAATACTTCCTCCTTCCAATATCTCAATTTTATTTTTACTAAAAATCTATGTAGAAATTTATAAAATTATTTTCCATAACTATTATGGTTTAAAACATGCACTAAAATAAGTGAAGTCATTACCTACGTTTAGTGTTATATCTCTATTCAGGACCAGGAACTAGTGTGTCTTCCATGCTCTCCACAGCTCATCATTTCATCATTTTTCTAAGGGCTGAATACCTGAGTGGGCTCATCTTCAAAAGCAGTATTTCAGGAAAGGAGTAAATTATGTGATAATCTGGGTAGCTAATACAGGTTCGAATAAATATTGAATAATATCCCAACACATCTCATCCTTAATCTCCAACTCCATGAATTAAATTAAAAGAAGATAGAAATAAATAGTAGAAAAACTAACACTTGGCACATATTTGATCACGAAGAACAATAACAGTAATAATTGTTTCACAAAAGAAAAAGGATCATTTTGATTCTCAATTTGAAATAAAAACAAAATTAGAACAGGCCATAAAGCAAAAAAATATTACTATGTTTGTGTGAGTAATTGTACCTAAATTTGGATATAAATAAATTTTTTAAGCAAACCAGATCAATTTAAGGAATAATTGTTTTCTAGGATTAAGTCAAAGTTTCTCATAACATTTTTTAATTTAATAAACTTTTAAATTTTGGAATCCTATACTAATAAAAGACAAACATGCAAATTGACCATACTTTCATTATGCCTTAAGCCATGCCCACCAGCCAGTCAGAGCGACTATATGCAAATTAACCCAACCAAGATGGCGGCCAGCAGCCACAGAACTGGAGCAAGCAGGAGGCTTACTTGCTCCAGTGATGGAGGAAGCCAAGGTTCCCCACCTGCCTCAGCCTGGCTCTGAGCTCCACTGAAAGGAATGAAGTTTCAATTATAGAAGGTAAAAAAAACCCAGATACCTGCTTTCAGCCAGCCGTGTCCATGGAGCTGGAGCGAGCAGGAGTGGGTTGCCCCTGGCAATGGAGGAAGCCAAGCTTTCCGCAGGCCTCTGCTAAAGGCAACAAAGTTTCAGTTATAGAAGGCAAATAAATCCCATAATAAAAAAAAAAAGTAAGAAAGGAGAGGCTGGGAGCTTACATCGCCAGGGTGTTTGGCCAGCCTTAAAACGGCCCTCAGCCCCTCACCCAGACTGGCCAGGCACCCCAGTGGGGACCCCCCACCCTAACGGGGGTGTGGCCAGCCTGAAAACAGCCATCAGCCCCTCACCCAGGCTGGCCAAACCTCCATGGGCTGAGGGTCCCCACTGGGGTGGACATCCTCCAAGGGGTTCCATACTGCAAGAGGGCATAGGCTGGGCTGAGGGACCCCCTGAGTGCACAAATTTTTGTGCACCGGTCCTCTAGTAAATTTATATTTATAGAAGTTGTAAAGGTAGTGTAAAGCATTATCATATACCCCATACCAAGTTTGGTTCCTATTTTCAATATCTTACATTAGTATGGCACTTTTATTAAATAGAGTGAACTGAAATTAACACATTATTATTAAATTAACATTATACTTTATTCAGATTTCTTTAAATTTCCCTAAAGTCCTTTTCTTTTCTAGGATACATTTCAAGTTAGCATATTACATTTAATCATTATGTGCTTTTGATAACCTTAACAAATTTAAGGAGTACTGGTTCATTGTTTTTGTAGAATAACCCTCAATTTAGAATTGTCTGATTTTTTTTTCTTTTTTTCATGGTTAGACTGAAGTTAGAAGTTTTAGGGGGGAAGACCCTGGAGGTAAAGTGACACTTATATCACATCATATCAAGGGTATGACATCACTGTTTATATTAATCTTGATCACAGGCTTATAGAGCATCTGTTGGGTTTCTTCACTCTAAAGATACTCTTTGTTCCCTCCTTCCATTCTGTACATTTTAGAGTTAAGTCACTATGGATAGCCCAAATTTAAGGGGTGGGGAATTATGTTGCAGCTCTCTGTGAGGGGAAGGGGTAGTATATATGTATATTACTTGGAAATTTTCTGCACAGAAGACTTGTCTAGTCTACAGCATTTATTTATTAATTCAGTCATATATTTGTAGTATTATAAAATCGTGAATATTTATTTTATACTTTAGGTTATAATACAATGCAACTTTATTTTGTTACTCAAATATTTTCATCCTTGGCCTTGGGAATTTTCTGAGTCAGCTCCTGTTTTGCTTTGAAGTAGTCATCATTGTGATTCATTTGTGGCTTTGTTTTTTAGTATTTCTTCACATTCGGACACCACAAGATACTCCAGGATTATCAAAATTCATGCACAGCCCAACCTGCACCCTCTCCAATCTGGGACCCCTAAGCGGATGTCCAACTGCTGGTTTAGGCCTGATCCCTGTCGACCTAAACCAGCAGTCAGACATTCCTCTAGCAATCCGAGACCGCTGGCACCTAACCGCTCACCTGCCTGCCTGCCTGATCTCCCCTAACTGCCTCTGCCTGCCAACCTGATCGCCCCCTAACTGCTCCCCTGATGGTCTGATTGCCCCTAACTTCCCTACTCTTCCTGCCTGATCATTCCTAACTATTCTCCCCTGATGGCCTGATCGCCCCTAACCACCTTTGCCTTGGCCCCTACCACCATGGATTTGTCAGGAAGGACGTACAGAAGATGTCCGGTCTAATTAGCATATTACCCTTTTATTAGTATAGATATTCCAAGCCTGAGTCCTAGAATCAGCCAATTTTCTAAAGAGAATTTATGCTTTTTATGGGAATACTAGTGGCCCGGTGCACAAAAATTTGTGCATTCGGGGTGGGGGGGTGTCCCTAAGCCCGGCCTGTGCCCTCTCGCAGTCTGGGACCCCTCAGGGGTGACCACCTGCTGGCTTAGGCCCACTCCCCAGGGGATCAGGCCTAAGATGGCAGTCAGACATCCCTCTGGCAGCCTGGGATCCCTCAGGGGATGTTCACTTGCCAGCAGAGAGCAGGACTAAGCTGCAGTGGGACATCCTTAGCGCTGCTGAGGAGGCCGGAGAGTCTCCCACCACCACCGCTGTACTGGCAGCTGTCAGCCTGGCTTGTGGCTGAGCAGAGCTCCCCCTGTGGGAGCACACTGACCACCAGGGGGCAGCTCCTGCATTAAGTGTCTGCTCCCTGGTGGTCAGTGTGTGTCATAGTGACCAGTCATTCCCAGTCATTCTGCTGTTAGGGTCAATTTGCATATTACCTTTTTATTATATAGTTGTGCCTGGCCAGCCTGGGTGAGGGGTTGATTACTGTTTGCAGGCTGGCCACACCCCCTTCAGTGTGGGAGGTTCCTTCTGGGGTGCCTGGCCAGTCTGGGTGAGTGGCTTATGGCAGTTTGCAGGCTGGCCAAGCCTCCCAGCAGGGACCCTCACCCCATGAGGGTTTGGCCAGCCCGGGTGAGGGGATGATGGCTGTTTTCAGGCTGTCCACAACCCCCAGCCACCCAAGCTCCCAGTGGAGGCTGGCTGGAAGCAGGTATCTGGGATTTATTTAGCTTCTATAATTGAAACTTTGTTGCCATGAGCGGAGGCCTCAGCTGGCTCAGGATGGTGGGAAGCTTGGCTTCCTCCATCGCCCGGGCAACCAAGCCTCCTGCTTGCTCCAGCTCTGTGGCTGCAGGCCGCCATCTTGGTTGGGTTAATTTGCTTATAGTTGCTCTGATTGGCTGGTGGACATGGCTTAGGGCATAGCAAAGGTATGGTCAATTAGCATCTTTGTCTTTTATTAGTGTAGATGGTATTTTAAACCAAGACCTGGACACTAAGTGTGCTCATTACTATAGGTGTGCCATTGTTTCTACATTCTCTCAGCTAAGAAAATGAGGAAATATATGTGTGTTTGCTAACCATTTATATACACATTTATATCATCTATCCTATATAATAAAAGGGTAATATGCAAATTGACCCTAATGGCAAAATGACCAGAATGACCACTGGACCATTTACTATGAAGTGCACTGACCACCTCTTGGTCCCTTTCCCTGGTGGCAGGATCCAATCGTCTGATGGCCACCCACGGAGGGGGCGGGGCCAGTGAGTGAGCAGGAACAGCAGACTCTCGGTCCCTTCCCCCAGCTGTCATGTACCGATCACCCAATGGTGAATGGGGAACCTGGGGTGGGTGGTGGCGGGGGGCAGGGCCAGCTATTTTGTGTGCCAGGCCTCTAGTATTTAAATAATCTCCTTCTGTATCTATATTAATTTAAACATAATTTCAAATGGATATTAACTCTAATATAAATAGATCATTCTAGTTTCCTTCCCTTGCTTATCTGTTAACCCTTACTCTAACAGAGCGAAATCTAGCTCCCTCTACTTCCCATTGATTTATTTAATTCTTTAATTTTAGTATAAATATATAGTGGTTTTTAAGTTGTTAACCTCTACTTCATTGGAAACAAATTTAACAACTAAAGTATTTATATGCAGTTACATTTGCCTTTAATCTTGTAAGCTCTATTTTATTTACCAACCCATTCAGTTATTTTACACATTTGTAAACCAGTTAGATTCCTTTCTCAGGGTCTCCATTTTAACTAACATTTTTTGAAATGTATATATTTCAGTTAGACTCTTTCTATGAGTTTTGACAAGTGTTGAGTATTGTGTATCTAACACTGCAGTATCATACAGAGTAGTCTCATTAAACTAAAAAATCTTCATGTTATCCATATTTTTGTGTGGTGATATCTCATTTTCTTTCATTACTTAATAGTATTCCACTGTGTGTGTGTGCCAGGCCAGCACAGCCAAGGGTTTGGTGATGGGGAGTGGCAAAAGATTAAAGAAAAGACAGACAAAGAGCATATAGCTGGGGCTCGGTGGATCTCCTGTGCCTGGCTAAGGCCACAGAGAAGGATCCACATGGCAAGCAAAGGCTTAATTTTATAGTCAGAGAAAAACAAAGTATTGGTATCCATAGTTACAATGTTCTTGTGAGTTTCACTTGTTTTGGCAGCACTTGCAGCACCTCCCACAGCCCATTAGCTACCCAGGAAGGGTCCAGGGGGCGGCCATAAGGTCAAGCTTAATTATGCTAAGAGGGCTGTGCCCTCTAAGCTGGGACTTGTTTGTGGCTCTGCCACAGGTCAATCCGAGGCTTAACTCTATAGCCAGTCCCTACATGTGAGCATACAACATTTTGTTTATCCATTCACCTATTGAAAGACACCTTGATTCTTCCAGTTTGGGACAATTGTGAATACATTTGCTGTAAACATTCAAGTGTAGGTTGTTTTTTTTTGGGGGGGGGGCAGCATAAATTTTCAAATCAGTTTGGTAAAACCTAGAAGCACAATGAATGGATGGTAGAGTGAGACTATATTTTAGCTTTGTAATACACCACCAAAATGGTTTTCAAAGTGGCTATATCATGTTGGATTCCCAACAGGAATAAGTCCATGATTCTGTTGTTCCACATTGTTATCAGACAGTAGATTGTTAAGTTTAATTTTTTTTGGCTATTCTGATAGTTTATATTGGAAAATTTTATAATATGTGTTTCCAAGTAATTTATTTATACTACTATATTTATACTACTAAAGAACACTGTACTTCTATATGTGTACTCCCAATTCCTTATTCTCATCTCTTGTGACATTATTGTCATTCATTTCAACTATCCATTTACTATGATCACCAAATTCATTATTACTATTTTAAACAAATACATTTTAGAATTATTTAGAACTTTGATATTTACTTTATTTTTATTCCTTATTATTATTATTTTCTAATGTAGATCCACATTTCCTGTCTTTTTTTTTTTTTTGCCTGAAGAGACTTTTAACATTTCTTACAGGTCAAGCCTTTGATGGCCAGAAAAGTCACTTTCAGTTATCTGGAAAAATCTTCATCTCTTTGCTTTTTAATTATATTTTTATGTATATGGAATTTTAAATTGGTGTGGTTTCTCTTTCAGCACTTTAAATGTTTAAATCCACCTTCTTTATGCATTCTTTCTGACACACAGGTCACTGTCATTTTTATCCTTATTCCTCTGTCATTAAGTTCCTTTTGCCTCTTACTTTTCCAAGATTTTTTATTGTCTTTGGTTTCTCTGAAGAGGTTTGACAATGATGGGCCTAGATATACCTTCATGGTATTTATCCTGCTTGGTTTCTGTGTTCCTGGATCTATGTTTTCATTAATTTTTTTTGACATTACCTAGCATTATTGCTTCACAAACTTCTTCTGGGCCACTGTCTCTTTTCCTTCAAGTATTCAAATTAAGTATACCGTGGTTTTTGTATACTCAGTCCATTTTATTTTGAATTTCCGTTTGGAGGAGTCTATTGATCTAACTTCGGGCTAACTGATTCAACCCTCGACTGTGTCCAGACTACAGCTGTGTCCAACAAAGACCTTCTTCATTTCTGTTACATTGTTTCTGATTCTTAGTGTTTCCTTTTGAATCTTTCTTAGAGTCTCCATATTTCAACTTTCACTGTCATCTGTTCCTGTGTGTTGTCTACATTACTATCATAGCCATTAACATATTATTCATAATTATTTTAAATTCCTTGTCTGAGCCGAAACCGGTTTGGCTCAGTGGATAGAGCATCAGCCTGCGGACTGAAAGGTCCCAGGTTTGATTCCAGTCAAGGGCATGTACCTAGGTTGCGGGCACATCCCCAGTAGGAGATGTGCGGGAGGCAGCTGATCGATGTTTCTCTCTCATCGATGTTTCTAACTCTCTATCCCTCTCCCTTCCTCTCTGTAAAAAATCAATGAAAAAAATATTAAAAAAAAAATTCCTTGTCTGATCTGTCCAACATCTGTATCATCGCTGAGTCTTATACTGATGCTTAGTTGTCTTTTCAGACTTTGTTTTTTCTTACCTTGTCATTTTTTTGTTAAAAGGTGGATAGGTATTAGGTACAGGGACTTAATGTGAGGTATTTTATTAATCTGGTTAGGAAATGGGCTGTGCTAAATATTTTATGTAACTATAGATGCCGGAGGCTAGAAATTATTCTGTGTCCTTGTCCTTTTTCTTCTTTCCCATTACCTTGGGACTTCTAAAGATAACTTAGAGTCTTTCTATAGCTCTCCCCTTTAGGAAGAGTCTAAGTTATGCAGCACTTTCAGCTCTAATCCACTCGTGTACCTGATCCCTTCTGATGTGCTGATAAAGTGTGAGGGAGGAGACTCATTCTGTAATCTAATGATTACATCTTAGTCTCTTAGTGAGACTATGAGAACTATTTATTAGCTCCCCAACTCCAGGAGAAGGTTAATTATGCAAAGCTTAGAAATTAATGAAATAAATTACTTTTTGACCTTAATGCTTTTACAAAAAAACTTATATAAATTATGCAAGGGCACAATTTAATTTGTAGGTTTCTCTGTTAGAGATGCAAATAGCCACAATGATTGTGGTCTTTGGGTCCATTAGTCAATAACCAATTTTGTATCTAAGCCAGTTTGCTTTTCTTAAGATTATTGTATTAAATTGCCTATAAATATTTAGCTTTTAAACACCCTTTAAATCAGTTTAATATATTCTTGATTTTCTTACTATTTAATGAGTTAATTAAAATCTCTGAAACGGTTTTATATTTATTTGATTTTTTTACAGTTTTTGAAAATATATATACTTTCATAACTTAAAGAAATACTATATAGATAATATATCAGTCATATTTTCTGACATAAGTACAAATGAAACATATATGAAAATACAAAAATAATACACTTCTCTAAATAACTTTTATGTTAAATAGGAGATTCAGTGCTGTTTTAAGTATTCTGAAAATAAAATAATGGCATCATTACACGTAATAAGAAATGTAATTCAAGTAGTTATTATAGAAAGCTACATATATTAAATGCTCATAAAAGAAATCAATTTAAAGAAACTAAAAAGTCAGTTTAGGCACTTCAAAAATTATTATTAAAATAAATAGAAAAAGAGAAAAATAAATAAGAAAAGACAAAAAATAAGAAAATGAAATATTTATGTAATTTCAAAAGAATAAAAAACTTACAATCTTTTTTGAAGTTTAATTATTAACTAAAAGAGAAGTAACATATAATATTAATAATAAGAAAAAGGCCATAACAACATGCACATATGATTGAGAAAAATTATACAACCTTTAATACCATATATTAGATTATCCATAATGCCAATGTAATTTAATATTCATACAATGAATTACTTCCAAAATTAATTTTAAAAGTTTAACAAGCTGAAACCGGTTTGGCTCAGTGGATAGAGCGTCGGCCTGCGGACTGAAAGGTCCCAGGTTCGATTCCGGTCAAGGGCATGTACCTGGGTTGGGGGCACATCCCCAGTAGGAGATGTACAGGAGGCAGCTGGTCGATGTTTCTCTCTCATCTATGTTTCTAACTCTCTCTCTCCCTTCCTCTCTGTAATAAAATCAATAAAATATATTTTAAAAAAAAGTTTAACAAAAATTATAGTATCCATGCATGGAAAGAAAAGGGATTTAAAATAAAATAAAGAAGTTGTTACTCTAGGTAGTCTAGTGGTTAAAGAAAGTCTCTCTAAAATGATGATATTGAAGCAGAGATCTAAATAAGGTGAACTACTCAAATACAGGTAGACATAAAATTTACAGGTAGAAGTAAGAGCAATTGCAGACAGTATGAAATAGAACAATTTGACATATGTAATAAAAAATAACAAAAAGGCTCTTATGTCTCGAGTTAAGTGAATAAAAGATAGATTTGGAAATTAATACCATAAATGTACAAATTAATAGTTATAGAATTAGCATTAGAAAAAATCTTGGGCTAAGTGATTATAAATCTTTTAAAATGTCTAATTTTTGTATCTCAAAGTTTCCAGATTATAGAAAAAGTGAAAATCTAAGATAATGAAAATCAAATAAGCTACTACAAAAAATATAATTTATTAGTATTGATGTGAATTCTCATACAACATTAGCAAATATAACCTAACAAAAATATTTCAAAGCTATAGAAATATATTTAAGAGACTCAAAAATTGTTCCAGATTAAGAAATATATTAATAGTACCCATGAGCAGTAAAATGTCAAAGAAAAATATGAAACATCTTAATAGTTCCTGAAAGAGTGTTTAATGAAATTTAGAATCCATTTATCTGGAAAACTACCAAAGCTAGTAATGCAAGCATTAATAATACCAAAAACTAAAAAGAATAAAGCAAAAATTAAAACAAAATAAAATCTACCTCAAGCTATTGTTTTTTTAATAGTGAATATCTAGAAACATTTCAGTTATTATCAGAAAAAAGTTGTTTGCTATAACTACTCACATTCTACATTATAATAATAAAAAGGTAATATGCTAATTAGACTGAACATCTTCTGGATGTCATTCCAGATGTCCTTCCTAACGAAGCCGGGGCCGGAGGAAAGCCAGCCGGATCCTGGGTGCTGCGGAAGGCCCAAGGGAAGCCAGCCCGGGTTCTGGGTACTGGAGGGAAGCCAGTGCTGGCAGCCGGGGGAAGGAATGCCTACTCTTGTATGAATTTTGTGCATAGGGCCTCTAGTAGTCAATAAGACATTAAATAGAAACAAAAGCATTACTTTAAATAAATCATTATTTTCTGCAGATCTTATGATTGTTACTATTAGATGTATTATGAAAATTTAGTAAGATAGACATAAATAGCAAAAAGGGTCTAGATATTAGTTGAAGAAGAAAGTACAGAACCTATATAAAATTATAAAATGTATGTCATAATAAAGTATTGAAGAAATAGAGGAACACATTTAGCATTCAGTTGGAAGCCTCAATATGAAAATAATGGCATTTTCTCCCCAAATTATCTCTATATGAAATTCAATTTTACTTGAAATCCCATTATGATTATTTTCCAACATGGCAAAAATTCTAAAATTACTCAGCATGAATAAATGTGTAAAAATAACCATGAAATTAAAAAAAAATACAATTAGAAAAGAATTTGGGACAAAGTTTTTTTCCTCTCAATAATTATAACAATGTTACATTGGCACAGAAAAAAAACAGACATAGCAATTACACATAATTGAAATATATTTATAGCATACATTATTTTGAAGATCAAGAAATCAATTTTTGGTAGTGTTTTAGAACTCCAGCTTAAAAAGAATAAAGCTGTCATCATACCCATATTTAGAGGATCCAAACACAAAATTCCAACCCATCTGTAAAGAGATAAGTGCAGTGGAGGATGCCACTTAACAGGGTGCAGAAACACAAAGTTAGATAGTAAGATAGAGTCATAATTAAACAGAGTCCCACAGTCATTTTCTTGTCAAAGAAATGAGAGGAAGGAAGCTATAAATATACAGCAATGCCGGACTGGTAGCAACAGGCTATAAGCCCATATGTGATGCTTCACCCACTTGGTTGTCAAAGTCACCTAAGAGGTTTACAGAATTGGGGAAAAGACTGTGAAAGAGTTCAAACTCTTCAATGAATGGAAAAATATAATAATGGATTAAGTAGATGATAGCAATAAAAGTGGCTGAAGAGGTGTTTTGGTATCAGCAGTAATGGAGAAACAGTTTTAAGTAGGAAAAATAGTGATAAAGGGCAGTTAGTAGCAAGTAAGAAATTACCTGACCTCACCTCTTCATTGTTATTTACATTTCTCTTCCCCTTCCAATTTGTTTTTACTCTCTACTTTGCTTCTGCTCCTTTTGTTGCCTTTCTTTAAAAAAAGTATGAATAGTTCTAAATTATTGATAGGCTTCTTGATATGAAATATGCCTTTTCCTGCCTCAGAAACCCCCCAGGTAACTACTAAACTTGGGCCTCATTCTTAATCTCATGACTTTTCAGTCTGATTCATAAAGATTAAAATGTGTATAAGCCCAATCAGATATAAACTAAAGAAAAAATATTGCAACTAATATAATATATAATTTGGAAAAAAAAAACTTTTTATCTGAATTTAATACAAGATGTGATATTACACACACTATTGGCATTGATAGTGCAAAAATCTGAAGTTACAATTATGGCTTAAGTTCATGAAGATAGATGGGTTTGTGTGTTACCCATTTTTATAGGTTCACACATAGAAACTTTTCATATAACTAAGGCAGAGGTAGAATCTCATATACAGACTAAGGTTAACAGACTAAAGTAAATAGGACCTGTTGGATAGCAAATAATTAAAACATGAAAATTCATGTTCAAATATCTGTTCTTTCTCTCACTGTCTGAAAATATATCCAGAAGAGATTCTTTTTGTTTTTCTCATGCCAGTTATAAGGAAAACAGACATTTCATTTCATTTAGATAGTATTCAACATGTAGTTTCTAAACAAAACTTTTAAGGAAGGTTGGCTTGAGAAAACAGTTGCTCTGGTGACATATGAATTATTTGGGGTTCCATTTTTTGGCTATTCCAACAGCAGAGCTTGTTAGTGATAGGCTAGAGATATATTTTCTTGTTCCATTTTTCCTTACAGAGTCAGATGGGGCTGTTAGATAACAAGAGTTTCATTATGTTGGGGAATTTTCACAGATTGCTATTGGAAAGCAATGCCTTATTTTAAGGAGAAATCCTTGTGGCTTTACGAAGTAAATATTATAAAGAACAAGTTTTAAAAAGTGAAATATAATTTGAGCTACTTCTTGAATTTTTCAGTTGTCTTACTATTTCCCGTTGTACTGAGGAATAATTTGCTAATTTACAGCTCGGAGACAGCTGAATAAGCTCTGATTTTTTATAGCTACCACTATAATTCAGTCAGTGTTAAAACATAATCTAAATCTTAACTTCTAAAGAATGGAATGCATAAAAACTTTACCAAAATTTAGCTTTATCCACCCTAAAAGAAATGGTACAGGTCATTTATACCAGCTCAATCACTTGTAAAAATTGTAAGTCACAGAATTGAAAGGACTTCCTCAAAGTCACACAGTAGATTTAAGGGATGTAAAATATAGAGTACATATATTCAGTATTTAAGCACCAAGAAGCAAATAATTCAGACAGAGCAATCAAACATATAGTTCGTATAACAACTGAAATAAACACCAATAAATAATAAAGTAACATAAACTACAAAGAATGGTGAGAGCAAAAAAAGTAATGAGGAAAAAATTGTGGAAGGTTTTTGTGTATTTTGGAAGATGTTGAGGCTTGAATCTACTCATTTTGTTGTTGTTGTTGTTGTTAATCCTCACTTCTTGAGGATATATATAGAGAGAGAGGATGAGAGAGAGAGAAGACCATCGATGAGAGAGATACTTGGATCAGTTGTCTCCTGCACATATCTGAATGAGGCTGGGGATGTAACCTGCAACCCAGGTGTGTGCCCTTAACTGAATTGAACCAGCAACCCTTTGGATTATCCACACTCTAACCACTTAACAAACTGGCCAGGGCTAGGTTTGCATCTACTCTTAACAGAAATTACTGGTTATAAGTGGGGAAACAGTATTTTTGGTAAACCAAAATGAAAGGGAATTTTATATGTTTGGTTTTTTTTTTTGCTTCCCCCCCCCTTTCTTTATTAAGGTATTACATATGTGTCCTTATCCCCCCAGTGCCCCCCCCCCGTTCATGCCCACACTCCCCTGTTGTCTGTATCCATTGGTTAGGCTTATATGCATGCATACAAGTCCTTTGGTTGATCTCTCCCCCTAACACCCATCCTTCCCTGCCTTCCCTCTGAGGTTTGAGCATCTGATCAATGCTTCTCTGTCTCTGGATCTGTTTTTGTTCATCAGTTTATGTTGTTCATTATAATCCACAAATGAGTGAGATCATGTGATATTTATCTTTCTCTGACTGACTTATTTCACTTAGCATAATGCTCTCCAGCTATATGGTTCTTTTTTATATTGCAACATGCGCACTCAGAGTATTACTAAATTCTGAAGTTTCAGACTGTGAGGATACCATAAAAGTATGTCCATATTAATTTGTAATTTATATTATGAATGTTTTACTCTGAAATTGAAGGCAAATAAGGCCATGAAGAGGGATAATTAAGGAGCTTCTGGTTTCTGAAAAACATAATGTTTTAATAACATAGGCTCTGGTATCACAGTACCTGGTTAAATTCCTCTCTATTTCTTATTAGGTGTGCAACATGATTACTTAATTCCCATTTATAAAATGGAGATTTTAAGATGGCCTATTAAATAAAGTTCTTGGTACATTAAATGAAATGGTATATATAAAAAACTAGACACTAAATAATTATTCAATAAAGGTTATGTAATATTATGTATAAGAGAGAAATTTAAATGTGCACACAAGCTTCATTTGTAGTCATGTTCTTCCATGAGACCCACCGGAAAGACAATGACTTCACTAGCTTCTTTACCTGTTCAGATTATACTGACATGTTTTGCCAGACATATTTCAGTGATTCTAAAATTTAAGTGAATTTAATTAAAAATGAGTAAAATATTGTAATGTATAATGATCAATGTTCTCTGTATTATTCCAAAAAGAAAGAAGAATTAAGATAGAATATAAGGTACCTCAAAAATAATTTTAGATCTGAATTAAAGAAGTTCCCAAAGGGAGGATGGTGATGATATTATTCAAGCCACTTCCCCAACTTGGAACATTTCATGCTTATGGTATCTTCTTTTTTAAAAAAATCTTTATTGTTGAAAGTATTATATATGTCCCATTTTGTTTTTCCTAGTGACCCTCTCAACTCCTTACCTGCACCTTCCCAGGCCTTCACACACTATTGTCCATGTCTATGGGCTATGCATATATGCATGTAAGTTCCCCAGTTAGTATCTCCCCACCCCTGCTTTCCCTCTAAGATTTGTCAGTCTTTTCCATGCTTCTATGTCTCTGGATCTATTTTGGTCATCTGTTTATTTAGTCCATTAGATTCCACATATGAGTGAGATCCTGTGATACTTGTCTTTCTCTGACTGGCTTATTTCACTAGTATAATACTCTCCAGATCCCTCCATGCTGTCTCAAAGGGTAAGAGATCCTTCTTTTTTACAGCTGCATAGTATTCCATGGTGTAAATGTCCACTGCTTTTTTATCCACTTCTCTGCTGGTGGCAACTTGGGCTGTTTCCAGATCTTAGCTATTATAAATGGCACTGCTATGAATATAGGGGTGTATATATTTTTTTCTGATTGGTGTTTTGGGATTCTTAGGATATATTCCTAGAAGTGAGATCACTGAGTCAAATAGCAGTTCCATTTTTAATTTATATATATAATTTATATATATAATTTAATTTATATATATAAACTATATATATACAAACTATATATATACATATATATATAGTTTCTCTTTCTCAGTTTGTAGGATCCTTGAGACCAGTGATTATGGTTATTTTTATGTACTATATAGGATGGGATTCAGTTCCTTCTACAAATATAAAAATCCTATGAAATCTCATTGGATGAAAACTCTCCCAAAACATTTCTATTCTGAACTACCTATGTCTACTCTCATTTATACATTGATTTCCCATGTTTTTAATAATTGCCTTTGTGTAGAACTTGTAGCCTTTGTCTATTTTGTATTTCTAAGTCATCTATTATAACAACTAACAGAGTAAGCTTTTATTTAAAATGTTTATTTTTTTCAAGGAAATTATGTAAATAATTTCTGTAAGTAAATAGAAGTTATCCGTAGTCACTTTGATTTCTTCCTGTGATCATTCCAATCACAAATCAAATTATGTGCCTTCAAATTTTCTTTTATGTAAAAAAGTCATTTAAAAATTTTTTACATTTATAATTTTATACAACCATATTTATTAATAATTGACTTGCATAACTTGTACTTATATATAAGAATTTATTTTATTTGTGGTCTAAAGTCATTCCAATATGAATTCAAACCATTGCTTCAACTAATGCTAACTTTTGTGTATGTGTGTGTTAATTTGAGAGAGAGAGAAAGCGAGGGAGAGAAAGAGAAAGTCCGTGATTTGTTGTTCCACTTATTTTTGCGTTCATTGGTTTATTCTTGTATGTTTTCTGATTGAGAATCAAACCCCCAACCTTGGTTTATCAGGATGACCCTTTAATCAACTGAGCTACCTCTTTAGAACTTGTTCACTTTCAAATTCAAGGAATATAATTGAATACTTGACTTAGTACTAAGAAAAGAAATCAGTATAATAAAGCAAAATATTAACTCCACATAATATTTATCCTCTACTGCTTCCCACTAGCATACATTATAACTAGAGGCCCGGAGCACGAATTGTGCATGGGTGGGGTCCCTTAGCCTGGTTAATGATCGAGGCTTATGGGCGGGGGGGGCAGCCAGCTGTGGGGAGGGCACTGAAGCTATTGAATAAAATTAGTTTCAAAAGGAAAGAAACTACAATCAGGGCCCCTCAGTGGGGCTGCTGGCCTGGGGGAGGGACCAGAGGAGGTTGACCAGCCAGGGGGAGGGACTGTGGGAGGTTTGTTGGCTGGCCCCAGTTGGGGCCAATTTGGGGGCCGGCTGGCCGGGGGGAGTGGCCATGGGATGTTGGCTGGCCAGCCCCCCTGAATCAGGGCCATTGGGGGGCTGGCTGGGCAGGAGAGAAGGGGACGTGGGATGTTGGCTGGCTGCGGGGGAGGGGCCGCAGGAGGTTGGCAGGCTGGTCCCCCCATTGGGGCCAATTAGGGGGCGGGTCGGCAGGGAGGAGGGGCCATGGGAGGTTGGCTGTACCTTGAGCATCTGCCCCCTGGTTGCCAGTGCACGTCATAGCCACTGGTCAACCAGTCATTCTGGTCTTTCTGGTTGTTCGGTTGTAAAGGTTGCTGAGGCTCTTATATAGAGAGAGATTTCTATTTATTTGGTTGTGTCTATATAATGTCAAAGAGATAGTTAAAATTACAATTTGGTCAAATCAGCCTGATAAATTAATTGAGAGCTTTAGGATTAGATTTTAAATTGACTTTATCTAAAATCTTTTTCAAAATGCATAATTATATATTTCTAATAGCTTCTGTTTTGATTTTTTAATGTGAATTTGGTCAAAGCAGTTGTTTATGTTGACAATATTAGTAATGTGTTTACTTCTGATGTGAGAACAATTATTTTTCTAAATCACCTCAGATTTCCTATAAAAATCATATATACTCATTTTTTATTCACAATGGCTTTGTACCAGTATGACATTTTTTCCCTTAAACATAATGGGTGATGTATTAGTATTGAGCCAATTTTCTAGTCAAATAAGCATGCTTAGGAGAGAGCTAACAGAAGTCTCAGTAATAATAATACAGACAATTCATAGTACAGAAGGGCCTATTAGTCTATGGCATTACTGTTTTGATATATTTAACTACTAACCTTCAAATTAATTTGTGGCTCTGCTTGTATTAAGGTATTCTAAATCAGACTATATTCATTGTTGCAAAAAATGTATTTGATAGTAATACAAAACAATGTAATAATCAACATTGTATTTTCAGTTGCATTATTATAGGGTGAGATTAAAACCATAATTAATATTCATGAAGTAAACAACCTCTCATAAAATTATAAATACATAGGCATTAGGGTATTTCTAAAAAATATATCTGCTTTCATTGAAAGTTCATAATCATAAATACTAACGGTTTTGAGAAAATGTGTATATATGTAAATATACGTTAAACAAAATAAAGTAAATAATTTAGTTTTTCCATGGTTGTTTATGTCAATTTATCCTCTTTTTCTTTCCTTTTGAAACTAAAAATAATTTTATTCAATAGCTTCAGTGACTTTTTTCATTTTAAATATATTTAGTAAAAATTAATTTCATTCCTGCAGAACACAAAACAATAGGCTAGAGCTGCAAAGAGACATAAATATATAAGACACAGTACATGCCACCTCTAAATCTTACATCTAGTGGGAGGAAGGCAGACATTTATTTCTGTAATGTGAGGTAGTAAACCATGTGGAAGAAGGGGAAGTGGAATTGGGGGTCATCTACTATACTAGTTTGCAAGCAATTAGGCTGCTGCAACAAAATCCCACACACTGAGTGGCTTAAAAAAACAGAAATAATTATTGTCTCAGTTCTGGAGGCTTGAGTTCCGAAATCAAGATGTCCACAGAATAGATTCCTTCTAAGAACTGGGAGGGAGAATCTGTTCATGCCTCCCTCCTAACTTCTGGTGTTTTGCTGGCAATCTTTAGCTATGGATGAATTGCTCCAGTCTCTGTCTTTATCTTTACATGATGTTTTCCCTGCATCTCTTCATATCATCCTCCCTCTGTGAAGTCTTTCTCTGTGTACAAATCTCCCCTTTCTATAAAGACAGAAGACAGTATATCACAGCCCATCCTAATGACCTCTTTTTAAATCAATTACCTCTGTGAACATTCTATGTCCAAGTAAAGTCACATTCTGTACTAGGGGTACAGATTTCAACATTTTTTGGGAAATGGATGCAATTCAACCATAATATCTATCTCTACTGTGCTCCTGTTGCACATGGAGGTTTTAGTCCTGCCTGGTTATACCTGGTCAGTTTGTGGCCTGACAATAATCTATTAACATGAGGGATGAAGGAGCGTTCTGGAAGGGACTTGAACCCCGAGGGAACAAATTACGCATAATGAGCTTAATCTCTCTCTGACCTCCATAAATCACCAAGCACCTTCAGAATGAGGAGGGTTCATGTGTATTAGCAGTAACATGGAAGCAAGTTTTCTATGGAAACCTGGAAGATCTGATAGTTGTTTCTATTTCAGGAAGAGAGAGTTTGGGGATCTGGGCAAATTACACTCTTGCTTAACAGAAATGGTTTATATCAATACCTAGAGGAAAGGAGAACAAAAAACAGGAAAAATTAAGAATGCCTCATGGTAGCTCATTCAATCTGAGGGTATGAAAGAAATTGCCTGGGGATGCCCATAAGTGGGATTTTGCATTAGCAGGTTAGCACACGAGGCAGGAAAAAAAAGAGGGTTATATATAAAAGTTAAAATGGATCATGGATGTGATATAAGTGGTACCTAGAAGGTACGTGGTAAGGGTAAGTGTTATAGATCTGGGAGTATAGCAATCTGTTTTAAAAAGTCAATATTAATCATGGAAGGGGGGCGATGTATATCAGTAGGTTGCTTTGCTTAAATTTTGTCAAAACTTATACTGTATTTCACTCAAAACTTGGTACTGCTGGGGCTTTATTTTTAAGGCAGTAGAAATGTATTTCAATTTTACAATGAGAACCTGGGCAGGAATACTCACTCTGGCCAGCATCTCCTGCTCAATCTTTAAAGCCCTATCAGGTACTATCTCCTCTGTATCCTCTGTATAATCATCCTGCTGCATCTTCAGGGTTTTAGGCTGTCTGTTCAGTGTTCTTATGGTGTTCTATCTACTGAATTTTAATTTTTCTCTCCCAGAGAGTATGATCTTTCTGAAGACAAGAAATGCACAAAATTTATATTTAAATTCATAAGCTTAGATCAGTGATGGCGAACCTATGACACGCGTGTCAGAGGTGACACGCGAACTCATTTTTTGGGTTGATTTTTCTTTGTTAAGTGGCATTTAAATATATAAAATAAATATCAAAAATATAAATCTTTGTTTTACTATGGTTGCAAATATCAAAAAATTTCTATATGTGACACGGCACCAGAGTTAAGTTAGGGTTTTTCAAAATGCTGACACGCCGAGCTCAAAAGGTTCGCCATCACTGGCCTAGATTAAGGTCTAGTAATTATTGAATAAACTTGCTTTATGAATAAAGAAATGAATAAATAAAATTTGGCCACACATTTTATTATATTATCATATAATGTTGGAATGAAACCACAAATACGTGTATTTCTACATCGACTTTTCTTTCATTTATTTATTTATTTATTTATTTATTTTTTACTGAACAAGCTTCTAGGGTTTTTTGTTGTTGTTTAATGTTTTTCTTGATTTTCAGAGAGAGGAAGGGAGAGGGAAAGAGAGATAGAAACATCAATGATGAGAGAATATCATTGATTGGCTGCCTTCTGCATACCCTCTACTGGGGAGAGAGCAGGAAACACAGGCGTGTGCCCTAACTGGGAATCAAACCATGATCTCCTGGTCCAATGGTCCATTCTCAACCACTGAGCCAACATACATATATCAATACTGAAAATAATGGTTTTACTTGTACTAGTCTGTAGGTGTATAAATAGAGGATTCTGGATATTCAATATTTTTTAAATAGGCAGAATAAACCAGATAATGTTATTTCACGTGAACACATTAAATGCTTTTAAGTGATTGTTAATGCTCTTATTACAGTCATAATGTCATCTCCATTAGCAGATGGTGTGGGGCAGCATATCCTGGGAAGTCTCATCAATACTTCTGAGAGCAGGTGAATGTTCTGCTATCCATCACATTTTGCATATGCACGGAGCCCATGCCTTTGATTCTGTGATGGATGCACATTCTAGAATGGGCAGTTTGGAATAAGCAGCACTCCCCTTTCCGCCTTACAGATGTGACCATAAATCCAGCAGAGCTTTCTGCAGTCTGCCATCCCCATGCACTGTTAAACATGAATCCATTTTCCTGACAGGAGATGAGAATCCCACAGAACCAGATCATCATTAACATTTCTAAAGTGCTTGGTGGCTCTTTGAGATAAAAGAAATATTATAAATATTGTTATGATTATCCCTTCTTTTATTTTCTTTGAAAGAGAGAGATTGTTATTCACAGGGTATACCTTTTATTTTTTTCCTCCTGAAAAATATTTGTCATATTGATGCATTCTCCAACCACTGCCAATGAAGAAAAACGTTTGCATCCCTTTCTCCACAAACTGTGGGTGGGGAGAGACTTCAAATTGAATTAAGATCACATCAGTGAGCTCCAGATAAATGACTCAGCCTGAATGGGAAGTGCTACCTCTTATTCTATGGCCTATAATTGACACAAAGTATGTGTAGTGTAATTCATAAAACAGACTGTGCACCACTGGATATTTTATTTTAATGAAGAATCATTCTTTGTTACAGTCAAGAAGCACAAACACCCTGATCATTAAACGATGTTACATATTCTAAGTTTAAGAGGAAGATTATGAGCTGAGAGCCTATTTTAATAAGATTTGATAAGTTAGTATTTACTGTTTTCTGAATTATCAGAGACTGAAGATTCTCATAAGTTCTATACTATTTTTGTCTATCTCAGATGTAAACAATAAGAAATCATGGCACTGTCTTTAAGAACATTATATAATGGTGTAGACTTAGAGAAAAGACTAAAAATGATCTATTCCAATGAAAATTTAAAGTTGTAATGATTATAAACACTAGGTAATGTGCAGTGACTTGGACTTAGCATGCAAAACTCCTAAATATTCAGGTGAAAAATATGAGTGAGCCCTGGAAGACTTTGGAAGCTTTCCCCAAGGTCAACAGAACTAACCAGCATTGACTAGAATCCATGGGAAGCTGGGTCTTTATCGGATGTACTTACACTGCTATTGTGCAGTAGAATCTGAAAATCTGCCAAAATAATAATATTTTTAATGATTCAAGGTACTTCTCACTATAAGATATTTTAATGTTCTTAGTCAACAACAAGAAGTCCCAACTTATCCTATATAATAAAGAGGCAATATGCAAATTAACCCTCACACCCTCACAAGATGGCTGCCTACGATCAGTCTAGCAGGGGGATTAGTGAGGGATGACCAAATGACTGAACAGCAGGCTGCGTGGGGCAACCAAGCTGGTTGGGGGGCTGTGAGGAGCGACCAGGCTGGCAGGGGGGTAGTTGGGGGTGACCAGGCCAGCAGGGGGCACAGTTGGGGGCGACCAGGCTGGCAGAGGGGAGCAGTTGGGGGTGATCAGGAAGGCAGGCAGATGAGCAATTAGGAGCCAGCAGTCCAGGATTGTGAGAGAGATGTCCAACTGCCGGTTTAGACCCCATCCCCGGGATCAGGCCTAAACCGGCAGTCGGACATCCCCTGAGGGGTCCTGGATTGGAGAGGGTGCAGGTTGGGCTGAGGGGACCCCCCATGCATGAATTCCATGCACTGGGCCTCTAGTTTAACATAAACAATATTGAAATTCTTAAGGCATGATAATAGATGGATAGAAATCAATAATTAATTCTGGATGTGTAAGCAGGTGGCATGATTTCCTATCAACTCCATACTGGCTAAGATTTAATTGCAAAAATTTTACATTGGGAGAAAGGATTTATTTTGAGTATTTGTTGTTTTAATTATTAAGTTTGCAAATAAAGTAAACGTGACCAAGATATTTCAGAATACATTCTCTATTTTATTCTTGGTTGTGTTAAATTTTAACCTTTACAAGTTCCATTTGCAACAGAAACAATTGACATTTTAAAGGCAGCTATAGAAATTCTGGCTAGAAAAATGTGTTTTGTTTGTGTTGCCATAAATAAAATTCAAAACAACATTAAAAGAGGGAAAAAAGAAACACATTGATACCTCAATAGCTTGTTTACTCATATTTCTCTTATTCTAATAATTCCTCCTCAACTCTCAGATGTTTCACTACTCAAGTGATGATTCTTTGGTTAAAGCCCATATATATATTGTGTGTCTAACATGTGAGACTTTTGGTGAGCTCTGCTTTCAGACTCAAGATTACTCTTCTTTCGATAATCTGTGTCATCTAGGTTCTTTTTGACTCTAAAATTCCATGAGATCCCATTAACAGTGTGCCATAGAAAGAGTATTAAATTAGAATTGAATGGATCTAGTTAAATGGGTCTAATTTAATGGATCTAGTATCATGCCAATGATATTGATAATAATAAATGAATAATAAAAATTCATTTGCCATGAACACTTTATTTGGAAATTCTATGAAGATGTACTCCAGTGAAACAAATTTACAAATCAAGAGGAAGACATGGGCTTCAGAAAATGATGTATACACTGCAGGGTGGCCAGAACATTGTGTCCAAGATGAGAGCTCTGCAACGACCTAGAGAGCAACCTACACAGAGCAGGAAGGTATGATCTGTGAAGAGAAAGTTTTGGGAGATCAACAAATAAATAGAGTCTCTAGTGTGCTCAAGAGATTTAAATTTTTGAGGGTTTGCCACTGGCAAGCAATACAAAATAAAAAACTAAATACTCCAGAAAAAAAATGAATAATATACTAGAATGTCATGGCAATTATTTTCCCTGATCTTATTAAAATGCTCTATTTAGTGGCAATTTTCATGAATTTAGACCAGGTATTATTTTGACTGTCATAATAAAATATCACAACAGAAATTTATTTTTTCAGTTTTGTATCTCGGATGTCCATAATCAAGATGTTGGCAGGTTTGGTTCGTCTGAGGTCAGTGCACTCCCACAGAGGGAGCGCCGCTCAGCTGACCCACCCGTCCAGGTGGCCCAGCAGCCCAGCAGCAGCCACTCACTTCCTAGGTAGTCCTGCAGGTCCAATCTCTGGAAAACGGGCCAGGCAACAACGGACCACCGGAAGTCATCTTCAGGCACAGCGCCACTGGCCTCCTGGAAGTCATCTTCAGGCACTGTGGCAACAATATACAAGCAGCCACCAGGTGGCTCCCAACAACCAGCACAAATGTCAGCAGATGGATCTGGATCCCAGGCTGGCAAGGGCATCCCGGTCTCCCCTACCCAGCTCTGGACCCCACCCGTGCACGAATTCATGCACCAGGCCTCTAGTAAATAATAACACAAGAATAAACTCTGTTCTGGGCATACTCGCAGCTGTAAACCTGAGACAGGATAGTAAGAATCCAGGAAAATTCCTTGGCAAGTGTAATGGGGAAACTGTGACAGACAGCTGATTTAACCTGGCCTCATTCAGTACCCTGATTCACTTACCCCATTCTCCTTCACATTAAGGACCACTGCCTTAAGCATTAAGCCCGCAGGACAATGAAGTTCTGCTAAGCATCAAATCATCTTAGGAACAAAGCCTGAGGTCTGCTGACCACAGAGACAGAGTTCTGGTCAAACTAAAAAACATTAAGGCCTCAGTTGTGCCCCAGGCCCAGAAATGCAGCAAAACCAGATGAAATGACACCATGGCTGGCATCAGAACTAGATGCGATGACCAATGCCCCCCTACTCCAACACTGACGAATTAGTAAAAACCATCACCATGACCCAATATGCTCATTGAGATGAATCAGCATATTAAAGGACAGACCTGGAAAGCTGATAAATATTCTATTGAGGTCCTTCCCTGAGAACACCCATAAAATACCTGTCTTTAGAAAAAAGATAAAAACTCTTCAGACAAAGGACTTGGTGCACACACTCTCTCTAGAACAGCGGTTCTCAACCTGTGGGTCTCCAACATGTGGGTCACGACCCCTTTGGGGGTCGAACGACCCTTTCACAGGGGTCACCTAAGACCATCGGAAAACACATATATAATTACATATTGTTTTTGTGATTAATCACTATGCTTTAATTATATTCAATTTGTAACAATGAAAATACATCCTGCATATCAGATATTTACATTACGATTCATAACAGTAGCAAAATTACAGTTATGAAATAGCAACGAAAATAATTTTATGGTTGGGGGTCACCACAACATGAAGAACTGTATTAAAGGGTTGCGGCATTAGGAAGGTTGAGAACTACTGCTCTAGAATATGCCTGTTATCCTTGCTTTCTTTCTCCTAAGTTCTACAGGTCCCCATGATACTTGTAACCAAGGGAACAGCTGGCAGCTGTAGCTCATCCCAGGCTAACCCCCTGAACCTGTTTCTAAGGGCCATTCTTTTGCCTCTGTAACTTGTTTTCTGAGTCCACACAGCCTAGCTGGCTCACTTCTTCTGTCTCTGTGACTTTCTTTATAAAAGGTCAAGGAAGCTCTCTGAGCAGCCCACTTGAATCTTCTCTTTGAGTGTACTTTTTCACTTTGCATACTAAATAAACTTTCTATTGTGCTAAAGTTCATGGCTCTGAATTCTTTCTTAACGAAACTCAAGAATGGAGAGGCTACATCACTAGCAACAAGGCTACTTTTGCTCCACCTATATTTTGTGTTTCTTCTAACAGACTATAGCCTCAAATATAGCAAATCAAAAAATATTACAAAATTGATTTAAAAAATAATGGCAATCAATAACACAAAAATAATAGAAAAATTTAAAAACATATATATAATCATATTTTTGGATTAAAGAGAGTAGAGATGGGTAAAAGTGAAAACATCATTTTCACATTAGAGAGTAAATGGATATATTCTATGTCTGATAAATCAATAAATAAAGTGTAATATTTTATACAAACTTTTGAAATAACCTCTTGAAAAATTAAAACAAAACTCTTAATATTATAAATATTCTGGAGTGAGATTGAGTAGGAAAATGTTGGGTGGGATATTTATTTATATCAAAACACTTCTACACATTTTGACACATTATCATGTTACTGATAAATATAGAAAACAGAACTTATTACAATTAACATTCCATTATTAATACATGGCTAGGGTTTACTTTGGGTACATATCATATTACCTTTAATGTTATCATCTGCCATCTTGTATTTAAAATGTTTTAGGCTTTAAGAGCCATGAATTTAGTTCTTTTTTAACTGAAAAAAGGTTTCAAAAAAGAAAAGAAAATGTGATGTTTAAAGGAAAAATATAGTACTACATAGCAATAATAGAGAATGAAGAGCCTAGCCAGCATGGCTCAGTGGTTGAGTATCAACATATAAATCAGGAGGTCACGGTTTGATTCCTGGTCAAGTTATATGCCTGGGTTGCAGGCTCAATCCCCAGTGGGGGGAGGGGGTGCAGGAGGCATTCAATCAATGATTCTCTCTCATCATTGATTTTTTTAAATCTCTCTCTCCTTCTCCCTTCCTCTTTGAAATCAATAAAAATATTTTTTAAAAAATTTTTTTAAAGAGAATAAAGAAAATAATAAAGAAAAAACATATAATTCTATTTTTGTGTGCCTCAAAACTCTTTAAAAGTTGGCTAACATAATACTCCTCTAGTATTTTGGGGAGTGGGAGGAACAAACAAACAAACAAAACCCCTTCCATCTTCCTCATCGAGATCATCAATGAGCAGAATAAAAAGAGTAAAATAGTTTCCTTCTCTATTGTGATTTGGTTTGGGGCAGGAAGATATGAAGGCAGAGAGGGAACCGGGGTGGCAACTTTAGGCCCCACTTTATCAAGTACCTATCTTCCCCCCTTCTACTACTTATTTAAAACTGGAATAAAATTTCAGCAAAAAATGGTTTTTTTTTAAAAAAAAAAAAGTTGGCTAACAATTGCTTGATTATTTCCTACGGAAAAAAAATCTAAAAAATATTATGACAAATATTTCATAGCACAAGTAAATATATTTTATTTTGGGGCTTATTTTTTGTTTTAAAATGTGATTATTGAACCAAAGGCAGGGGTGTGGGGGGTAAGAGATCAACCAAAGAACTTGTATGTATGCATATTAGCATAACCAATGGACACAGGTAGTGGGGGAGGGGTCAATGGGGAAAATGGAGATATATGTAATAGTTTAAACAATAAAGAAAAGCGTAACCTTTAAAATTTTTGCTATTTCTCTTATAGTACTTTCATTTTTACTATCCACTATTTCTTTCCCACCTCCCCTTACTCATTTATATTTTATTTCTCTTTATTTGGTTCATGTGAAAATCCTTAATAGTTATAAATTATTTAAGTCCTAAGATACTTCAAATATCAATTTCATATTTTATAAACTCTCCAAGCCTTTAATGCATAGGTTATCATATTCAGATTAAGTAATTCATCTTGCATAAAGGCAGTTTGATAAATAAGGAATTATAGAATTAAAAGAAAAGCATAAAGCATTTACAACTTAGATATAGTCCATTTGAGATATTCATTGTAGTAAATAGTCAATGTTATGAATAACTAATTTCTAATATCTGCATTTCAAGTTCTCTAAACTCATTTTCTCCTAACTACCCAGAGACAGTTCAAACTGTACTTACTTTACCTTGTGCCTTTCACAGTTATGAAGATCCTTATAGGTGAAACAGAACTTTCAGATTCATTTTTATTCATTCATTTATATTAACTAATTTTTTAATGATTTCTCTTTGTTTCTCTATATTATAGCAAACACAAGAAGTATCAAAACTCAAGCTGTAAGAGTGCATTAAATTGAGAATCAATACACTATCAACAGGAACACTAGGACACCTTTGGGATAAATTAAGTGCTGTCTTTCTTCAACAGTAACAAAAACACACATGTAATTTCTGTTTCAATATACAAAATTTTGGTATATGCAAAACCCCTTAACTTTCACCAATTTAAGCCAGTTCTCTCTTTAGAGTTTCTGGCAAACCTCTTGCACTGTTTCCATAATTTAGTTTTGCCTTTGCCTCTGTCCCCACTCTTCTTACTTATAAAAAGCATGTCATCACATTGCTTTCTTTCCTTTCTCACCATGCTTTTTTGTTACTGTTGATTTTTATTTCTTATTGTAGTGAACTTTAAATGATGCCAATCCCCATTTTATTTTAAAATAAACTACTAAGGAAAATTGAAGATAAAATTAGAACAAAGGAAGAAAAGGAAAGACAAGAGATGATGAAGAGATGAGAAATAAAGAGAGGAGAAGGGAGGAGAAAAAGAAAATTGTAGAAGAGAGAGAGAGAGAAAGTCTAAAAAAAAGAAAATAGAAGAAGAAGAAGAAGAAGAAGAAGAAGAAGAAGAAGAAGAAGAAGGAGAAGAAGAAGAAGGAGAAGAAGAAGAAGGAGAAGAAGAAGGAAGAGGAGGAGGAGGAGGAGGAGGAGGAAGAGGAGGAGGAGGAAGAGGAGGAGGAGGAGGAGGAGGAGGAGAAAAAAAGCAGAGATTTTAGGAGACAGAAAGTTTCCAGTTGTTGAAAGGCAATTTCTTTTCAACACACTCTATATATTCACTATCAACAAAATTATCATAGCAAGAAATAAATTTTGAGCTTCATATGGTTGGTTAAGAATGTAGGCCTTATTGTGACTCAAAGGTACAGTTTCTATAAAACAAGCAACATCAATCTTTTCTTATTTTATGATCAAAATATTCCTGGTGTGTCAAACAGTTCCAGTGAATCCCTTCAATAGCATAATAGTAAGGGATTGAGTTTTGTATCATTTTCAGATTAGAAAGATAACTTCAGATCAAAACAAGTAGAAGATTGTAATGGGGGCAATGTTATGCAGGCCAAGTATTAATCAAAAGGAAACTTCCAGGGGCAGGAAAAAGCCCCCTCAGAATGTGAGGCTTTTGCATTGAGATACATTTGTTCACAACTATTGAATTATCCACCTCATTATATTACTTTTAGTAATTTAAGTTCACTGGAGCAGGGAAAGTATTAGGTTGACAATTATAGCAGCCCAAAAGAGAAGATTGTTTCTGTTTCCCATTGTCAGGCTGAACTTTTGAAAAGGAGAATGAATTACAATGAAAAGTTAATGGTTAAACATGATAGCAAATGCTTAGTGTCTCAATTTTTCACCTAAAATGTTCTATTTTGGTTTAAAAATATAGAAAATAATAGGCACTTTTATATTGACATATTTTATTTAATAAGACATTTGTATATTATCCAATGCTTTTACAACTTTTCCTGTGGATTACAGAAGCATTGAGAAGAAACCTGTGTTGTCTTAATTCATCTCAATCTTTAGCATCATAATACAGTATAGTCCTATGCAATTAAAAAAATATATAAACACTTTATCCCTTTTTCTTAGAACTTATATTTTTTTAAAGAAAAACTCAATGGTAAGTTTGAGATATAAAGGCAGAGGCTTGGTAATTATTAAAAATAGGTTAGTGAAGTTAAATACAACAAGAATTTCTATGTGGGTATTAGCCTAAGAAGTAACACCCCTGCTACTTTATAGGAGTGTGTGTGTGTAATTTATACATAACATATATAAATGGTATAATTATAAACTATATGCAACTATAAATAAAACATGTGTTTGAGTATATACACACTTTTTATTTATAATTTTATGCAGTTTATAATTATATAATTGATATATATTTTCATGTATAGATAATACTTATACATATAAATATACATATTTATACTTTGTTGATATTATTTTACATGTTAATATACTCAAAGATGTTAACATCACTATATTTATCCTTTCCAATACTTAAAGCAATGTTCTTTTCTCTGTTTATTTCCTCCCAATGTCTTAGTACTTTAAAATATTTACACTAATTTCATTAATATGTTTCCATAAAAAGTGACAAATTTG
>NW_005871115.1:399898-401164 GCF_000147115.1 Myotis lucifugus
GAGGACTGAAGACTGAAGACTGAAGAGGCTTGGCTTCTCCGCTGTGGCTGGGTCAAAGGCCTGGGTCCCGGGTGCTGGAGGAAAACCCGGTGCCAGCAGCCAGGGGAAGGAAGGCCTATTGCGCTAATCTTCATGCAACGGGCCTCTAGTTTACAATAATTCCCCAAGCAAAGCATAAATACAGACCCTTGCAAATGACAATATGCTATTCTGATAATCTGTATATCTTGTGAAAACTGAACATTGTGCCATAACAAAGAACCTGGAATAAAGGTCCCTCCTGTCAAAGGGGTGAGGTTAAGTGCTTCCACAGAATGACATTTTAGTAGCACAGGAATTTTGGCTTCTACATAAAATTTGTAATTTGGTAACTATTAAATTCTATTCATGATTGATTATTAAATGTTTTTGTATGTTTTTTTTTTCATTCAGTTCTCTGGTTTTAGGAGGCCTTATGAATATTAAGATATGTTTTGAGCCAGGAATCTTGTAATAATACTCAATTCCTTCTTTCTTTCAATTATCTAGTCTCTTTTTTTATTTATTATTTTATTGTCTAAAGTTTTACATATGTATCCTTTTTCCCCAGTTGACTCCCCCCCTCAACCCGCAGCCATTCCCACCCTGGGCAAGCCCCCTCCACCCCAGTGTCTGTGTCCATTGGTTATGTTAATATGCATGCATATAACCCGGTCTCTTTGTAAAGATTCTGAGGCAAATACACACACACATTGGAAACAAAACCTTCTTAGTAGTTGGGCTATTGTTCTTATATCACTTCCATAGCCCCCTTTGGTCTCTAGGGATCTTTTATTCTTCCCAAGGTTACATTCTTACCAGTGGTATAAGAGCTCTTTATACACCCGGTATTTGAAACATAGGTAGTGAGAGAAAGCAATGTATTCTACCTCAAGGGCCCTGGTCCTGAATTCTCATCTAGAAGTAGTGGATATCAGGTCTAAGAGAAGGAGAAAATGTGGGGAGAGGGCAAGGGATGAGGAGAGAAGAGAGGATAGCCAAGCTCTTTCCCTCCATTACATTTATATTAGTTACTAGAGGCCTGGTTCACAAAATTTGTGCACTGGGGGTGTGTCCCTTAGCCCAGCCTGCACCCTCTCTAATCTGGGAACCCTTGGGGGATGTCCAACTGCTGGTTTAGGCCCAATCCCACAGGCAGGTGGACATCCCTCTCACAATCCAGGACTGCTGGCTCCCAACCGCTCGCCTGTCTGCCTGATTGCCTCCTAACCACTTCTGCCTGCCTGC
>NW_005871115.1:404366-405505 GCF_000147115.1 Myotis lucifugus
CTCTTTGCTAATCAATTTGAATTGGAGGTAGTAGCCAAAGCACTTAGATACAAAATCATTGGAATAGAAAAAGTAAAAATTGTCTCTATTGGCAGACATTATAAATATTTTGAAAATTCAAACAGGATCATTGAAAAAGTTACTATAAAAAAGAAAAATGTAGGTAGTAATGAGTCAAATTAGTGAAATCATGGGCTTCTATATTTAAAATATGTTTTATATAACTAAAAGTAATAAAGAAGGAAAATAAAAGTTATTCAAGTTAGCAAAATTCAAACAAAAGTAGAAGGTCCTAATTGTATAAAATTGGTGACCAAATCACAAAGAGAAGAAATATTCCATGTGTGTTAGGTGTGCAAATATTTTTGAATAAATGCTAATGATAAGGACTGACCAAAAGATATTATTAGTATCTCTATTTTTTGTTGTAAAGTGGTATTACTAATTGGAATAATTATATTCATGTTGAGCATAAGAAAATTAGGTAATCTTGTTATTGTAATTAGAATCGATATATTTAATGAAAGCAAAGAGATACAAATATAAAAGTAAGCTAAATAAAAAAAACACTATAATTTTCATTTTCATTTAGAAACAAGAGCATAAACATAATTTTCTTACTAAATTTAATACATACTATCCTATATCTATCTTTATTTAAAATACATATATGTGTATATGTTTATTAAGAAGAGTACTAAAGCCCTGACTGGTTTGGCTCAACGGATAGAGCATCAGCCTGCGGACTGAAGGGTCCCGGATTTGATTCTGGTCAAGGGCATGTACCTTGGTTGCAGACATATCCCCAGTAGGGGGTGTGCAGGAGTCAGCTGATCAATGTTTCTCTCTCATCGATGTTTCTAACTCTCTATCCCTCTCCCTTCCTCTCAGTAAAAATCAATAAAATATATTTTTTTTAAAAAGAAGAGTACTAAAGAACAATTTAATACATCTGTTATGAGCTATTTTCCAATCAGAAGACTCTTATTTTGCCTCTTCATATTTCAGGGTTTTCTTTCAAAAGCACCATGCTCTGGTGATCTGTCCCCTTTATGACTTTCCATTCTCTATTTTATGAGAGTCTGTGTAGTGTCTCTAATTGAGTGCCAAAGAAATGTGCTTTGATTCTTTGCATTCAG
>NW_005871115.1:406307-423542 GCF_000147115.1 Myotis lucifugus
TTGATTCAGAGATATAGGCTGCTTTTCTAGATCTTCCCAGGTAGAATTTCTTCCTTCTCTAGACTGTTAAAACATTCATAGCATCAAAACTATAGGTTACCTCTTCCGCTTCTAATACATACATGTTTTTAAAGCAAGTTCTGTATCCAATTCATTTTAATTTTACCTAGATATTGGGACAAAATGTCTGGTTCATGTAAGGTGCTCAAGAGCTACTCACTGAATTTCTCCTAAAAGGATGCATAATTAAATCAGTTATTAGGCAAATAAAAGTATCCCAAGAAACTTTAAGATGAGGTTATCTATCTATCACCTATCTATCTATCTATCTATCATCTATCTATATTTTTTGGTAAAAATATTTTATCATATCTGTGTTCTAATGTGTTTTCCTATATTCTACTCCTCTTTCTTGTTGCAAACATTTGTCCTGTTCTTCTTCCACTTTAAAGATCCACAGTCTTCTTTTTTCTGCATTGATCTTCCAAAATACTTGCTACAATCTCACAGACCCCTCTTTTACACATTGAACAGCATATCTAAGAGGAAGAAATGTGAACTTCTCTTTAAGTACAGCTGCCTGTGCAATATTTAATGGTGTTTTACTTTAAAAATACTATGGTGTTTATTTTTTTGCATTAGAAGGACCATTTTGCTTCATGAGACTCTGAGCAGTAAGGGCTTTTCCTTAAAAATAAATGCTTCTAAAGAATCTTCTTTCATGATAAAGTATAGAAAATTGCTAAAAAGAGGCTGCTATTCCAGTAAAAAAAAGGGTAGTTATCAAAAAAGAACTGAACTGGATTATGAATGCTCAGCTTATAATAAGAGATGCAGCATCACAGAAGTACTGTGCAAAGAAAGAAAAAGAGAAAAAGAATAGCATGTTGGAGAAAAGACTGAGAAACATTTCAATTAATTCAGTTATATATTCTCCAAAATCCATACTTCAATACAGGGATATGGGATAAATTTCAATAAGGGAACCAGAGAAGAAAGAATTGGCTAATTGTTAATCTTTTTTTTCCCCCCACTTCAGGAAAGGGCAATTACCATTTCCTTGCCTAACAATTGGACACAGTTTGGTGTATAATAAGACAAAATATATAAATATGTTAATATAAAAGTCGCCACAGATATGCCCTCTCCATCAGTCTCCCCCACCAGTCCAAAGAAAACAGTGCAATTACTAATCTACTTGACCAACTCAATCATTTCTATTCCCATCTCCATCGCCCTAAAAGAACTGTCTAAACTTATGTTAATATACAGTAGACAAAAAAGAAGAGGATCTGGAGAAAAATGATTTTATAAGAAGAGATAGTGAATTTACATCATAAAGATCTGAAGGAGAGGGTAAAATATAACATGCTATGGCACAAGGGAGTTTTGTAAAAGGGGTGTGTTGGTGAATGAGAGTTTATGGAGTGTAGGATGAATGTAAGTTAAAAACAATAAAAAGGATAGGAGAGATTATTAGGAAGGCAAAAAGTGAATTAGCTTTTCTTTAACCAATGATTAAAATGGGAGTGAGCAATGGTTTCTTTTCGTTATAAACATATTTTATTTTTTAGAGCAGTTTTATATTTACAGAAGAATTGAGTTGTAAGTATAGAGAGTTCCCATATGTGCCCTGTACCCAGACATATATAGCCTTCCTGCTAACAACATCCCACACCAAATACGTTTGTTATAATTGATGAGCCTTCATAGTTCACATTAGGGTTCACTCTTGGTGTTGTGCATTCTATGGGTTCTGACAAATGTATAATGACATGTACCCACCATTATACTACCATACCAGAATAGTTTCAGTCCACTAAAAATTCTCTATGTTCCACCTATTCATCCCTTCCTACCCACTAACACCTGACAACCACTGATCTTTTCACTGTCTGCAATACAATTTTAATTAACAATTTGCATATGTTAATGTGACAACACTATAACATTGTACCACATAATGACTTAGTAGTCCAGGGCTTTTTCAAAGCCAAAATAATGTGTGTAATATAGAATATTTATTTGTTATAAAATGGAAGAAACTTCATTTTTAATAACCTTTGTTTGTCTTAGAAGTAAAATTTTGTGTCAAATAACCTTCAGATATTGCTGCACAATCCTACTAGAACTGATATATTATAAAGAATAATGACTACCCAAAGATTCCCATGCCCTAATCTCCCAGAACCTGTGAATATGTTATCTTACATGACAAAGGGGATTTGCTTATGTGTGAAGAACTTTGAAATAGTTATATTATCCTGGACTATCAAGGGCCCCATCTAATTATATGAGTCTCTAAAAACCTATCCCAGTGTAAGCCAGGGGGAGAGATGTGATAACTGCAGTAGAGATGGTGATGTTGCTGTGTTTAATGATAGAGGGAGGTGGACAAGAGCCAGGAAATATGGGCAACCTCTAAATGTTGGAAAGACAAGGAAATAGACTCTCCCATAGACTCTCCAAAAAGAAAGTAACCCTGATACCAAATTAATTTTAGCTCAATGAAACCTGCATCAAATATCGGACCTACAAATCAGTGAGATAATAAAATTGGTTTTAATCTACTAAGTTTGTGATAATTTGCTAAAGCAACAATCGAAAACTATTATATCTAATTTCTAAGCAACAATTTGATGATAAAAATACACATAACAGGTGTAAATATTATTTTAGAGATTTCTCTAGTTGTGCTGCATTAATAATTTTTAATTAATTTCCCTATAGTAAAACATATTCAGATGAGTAATTCTGATGAGCATATCCAAATGTTGACTCTTAGATATTTATATTCATATTTGGTATATTAATTATATCATCATTTTATCACATTAATGTAATATTTTATGGTGTTATATTCTGGTTGAAAAAAATTTGTGAAGACAGTTCAAAATGGCAGTCAGAAATGAACAATTTTGATTAAATTAAATCCAATTGTCTTGGTCCTATTAGAAACTGATTTGGGTTACACTGACTGTCTAATATAAGATAATGTACAAACTAATGAAATAAAGACCAAACCAATAAAATTTATGAAAAGATGATCTTTAAAACTATATTAATAATATTTAAGTTCAATACCAAGCAATTTCTGAAGGTTTAAAAATTGAGTGATAACTCAATGAAGAAATAAATTTGTTAGAAACAATTGCACTAACTTATTTCTTGTTGTTGCTGATAATGATATAGAAAAACTAATTCTCTAGAGTACTTCAATCCTAACAAAATCCAATTTATAAGAATTCTCTTTTTAAAATAATTTCTTACACCTTTTGCCCATCTTTTTCATTGCAACAGTCTTTCTGTTTATGTTGGCACACATTGCGATTCATAATTTTTTTCCTTCACTTTATTTCTTCTCCCAATTTAGTTCACATATTCCCCTGGACACATTAAGAGATCTTCACCTCAGACATTAATGTGTGTTGACTTCATATCACATATTGATGACAAGAAGCACATAATAAAATTATCAGTAATTCTACACTGAAGGTTTTTGCTCATTGGCAAAGAAAAAATTAGAAGACTGTAAAATAATCCAGTATAATTTTTGTTGAAAGAAGCATTAGTATATGTGAGAGATTAAAAACAAAAGAGAAAAATAGCCTGATGTATCTTTTGATAAAAATTATACAATACTGAATAGTAATAATACAAGGATAAGTCTGTGTTTCATGTACTTAAAACTATAAACTTAATTTTGCCAACCCCTGTATATGCATCCATTACATGGGAAAATAGAGAAAGCTATATGAGTTGTCTAAACTGAATTGGTTTATCAAAGTATTTCAAAATAAGTGTGATAGATATAATATGACTTATGGTTCTAGATATAATTTAATTTTTCAAGCAAAATATTTTATAGCATTTAAGGGAGTAAGCAATCCCTAATTTGTCTTAATGTGTTTGATTTTGAAGACAGTACAAATTTACATGTAATTTTCAGTCATTATTCATCTCTAATGTACCTACTAAAAATTCAGTTCATTACAAAGTTTATTTTCTGTTAGAAGCTCTTTTAAAGACAAAAATCAATTGATGCTATAAAACATGGCTACAAGTATGCTCTAAACCACTTTTAAGCAATGTTATTTATATTTACTTTATTAAGTAGTCATGCTACCTGTGTAAATGAAATTTTATTCACACTGTAATTCAAGTTTGGCATTTTTAACATTTTGTATGGATTTTTTAAAACCCATGTGTACCTCATTGTACCACATACACAGCAGTCCCAGCTTTTAAATTGCTATGGATGTTAATCACATAGAAGACATAAACTATGCTTTGCCAAGTTGTAGCATTTACTGTGATTTATGGATTGAAAATTTCATAACAATACTTTAAAATTTTAATTTATTTTATGCTTATTTAAAAGAAAGTCACAGTGTTTGCATATTTAGTATGAAGATTTACATATAATAATTTTCCAAAAAAAGACTCATATATTTGAAAGGATACACAGAAATTGTGTTAGGATCCTTTATAAAAGGTTAAAAATAGCATAACCAACTGTGAATAATACTAGTGAGTATCATGAATATGCACAAGAATTAATATTTAAAACTAATTCAGCATATCACACCTCTGCTAGACATCAGGAAGAAAGTTAAATGAGAGCACTTATGAATTTTAGATTTGCTCAGGAGGAAAACCAGTTCTTATTTTCATAGTGTGTTCTCATTCTGTTTGACTATTGGGCATGTTCTCCATTGTCCACTCTCCTTTATGCTCTCTACAGCACACATTCCAGTCCAGTACAGTGAGCATTTCTTCCCAAATTGAGTGCATTATCCCTTGAAAATGGCATTACATATTACAGCTACCATTTTGTAGAATATTCAACCAAAAAAGAACCAGTAAATTTTGCTAGCAGTGAGACTTATTCATTATTTGTCAGATTTTCTAACAGAGGAAATGAAGGGAAAATATATAAAAATACTGAACTTTCAAGAGTGGATTTAATAGGATAGTGGAAGACCCAGAAGCATCCATAAATTGGCAATTTTATTTATGAATTAGCATTGATTTAGTACCATTTAATTAAATAAATCATTTTTGTTTTATGTTCAATACAAGTCACAGAATACACATATCAATGACTGTTTCTTTAAGTATCACAAAATGAAAGGTTGCTCTATCTTAATTTTTAAAAGCAGTAATCTTACTGGTATGACTGCTAATGAGAAAAATACACATTTCATGCCTCCAGAATTTTAAGGAAAGCAGTTTTTGAGTTTAACACTTCATTAGTCAACTCATACATCACAGGATCATTATTACTTTCCACATCAAGATGGATTTCAATAGTAGGTGAAAAAAGACATAAAAGAATTTCAGGGATTTGTGACACACATGAAAGAAAAATGTTCATAAAACTAGAAAGAAAGAAATAAACAGGATGGAAGCAACACTTCAAATGACACAGTGATAATGACTATTAACACTGTGAGAAAGTACCAGTCATTCAACCATCTGTTCCTGACAGCCAGAATAGCAAACAAGGTTAAAGGAAATAAAATACTTGGAATTAATACTTTGCTTGATTTTCATTAAAAGCTTCTTTAATTCATGTAGTCTTTTTTTGTTCAAAGGAGATGGGATCCTCAGAAACTAAATTGTATGGTGGGGTTCAAGATCCCACTAAAATCCCATCTGATAGTCCCACGGAAGGTGTCAACATCCTCAGAAAATCTCTAGTGAGTTCTAACAATGCAGTCATTAAAAAAAAATGCATTTAGTGAAAGGATTTGAGATCTGGAGATTATTTCTTGACTCCCTAAGATCTATCCTATATAATAAAAGGCTAATATGCAAATTTACTGAATGGCAGAATGACTGGTCACTATGATGTGCACTGACCACCAGGGGACAGATGCTCAATGCAGGAGCTGCCCCCTGGTGGTGAGTGCACTCTCACAGGGGGAGTGCCACTCAGCCAGAAGCTGGGCTCACGGCTGGCGAGCGCAGCAGCAGTGGCGAAAGCCTCTCCAGCCTCCGAGGCAGTCAGACATCCCCTGAGGGCTCCTGGACTGTGAGAGGGTGAAGGCTGGACTGAGGGACCCCTCTGAGTGCACGAATTTCATGCACCGGGCCTCTATTTTATTTATAATCAGAGTATCTTAAAACCAGGGTTGTAGTAGCTGAATAAGCCTGAAACAACTTGGAAAACCTTCTCAATTATCCTTCTCAGGGGCTATCCCAGGACTTGATAGCATTTTCCTGAAATCTTTTTTGGCTCAAACACCATCATCTCTGCCCTTGATTCTTAGGCTCTTTCATTAAATCCATCCTCTTATTCTAAACTGTTCCTAAAGATTTGCATCTTACCTGACCTGTATTTATCTAATTCCCAATCCATTTACTTGTTCTGATTGGACAAACAAAACAGACAAACATTGGTCAATGTTATATAATTTTTTCTCAAGGTCATTACCTTAATATCTTAGAAGGCTTTTACAATGTACTGTTCCCCAGTACAGCAGACAAACATTGGTCAATGTTATATAATTTTTTCTCAAGGTCATTTACCTTAATATCTTAGAAGGCTTTTACAATGTACTGTTCCCCAGTACAGCAGTTCAGTTCTTTGCTTGCCTTTTCAACATGTTTTATTTATTATTATTTTTTATTTTGAAGTAATTATATATTCACAGGAAGTTGCAAAAATAGGAGAGAGGTCCTGTGTACCATTCACAGTTTCCTAAAATGATTATATCTTAAGTAATTGATAGCAGACCAAAAGAATTAACTTTGGTTCAACACCATTTTATTACAGATATAGATTCATGTAATCACCATTATAATTGAGATAAATAATTATTTAATCACCAGAAAGATCTCCTGTTAATACACATTGATGGTCACACCAACCACCAACTTCTCACAATCTTTAAACTCTGGCAATCACTAAATTTTTTCTCCATCTCTATAATTTTATCATTAAAACATTATATACAGTAAATGCAATCTTACAGAATATAAACTTTTGAAATTTGCTTTTTTTCATTTAATATTATGTCCCTGAAATCCAACCAATTTGTTTTCATCAATAGTTCATTTTTAAAATTGAATAGTGCTATATGATAGATTATATACACTTTTTATAATTGTTCTTGCACAATTTAGTTATTTACAGTTACTGGCCATTAAAAAAAAAAGCTACTGTGAACATTCATGCACAGGCTTTGCATGTGTGTGTGTGTGTGTGTGTATGTGTGCATGTGTGTGTGTGTGTAAATAAATTTCCATTTATCTGGGATAAATGTTTCAGAAATTCTATTGCTGGATTGTATGTTAAAATAGACTTAGAGGTGATGGAAGGAGATTTGATTTAGGATGGTTAACACACAATACAATATACAGAATATGTATTAAGAATTGTACAAATGAAACCAATATAATTTTATTAACCAACATCACCCCAACAAATTCAATTAATAAATTAAAATAAATAAAGGAATGTATTTAGTTATTTAAGAAAATTGCACACCATTTTTAAGATTTCACATACAAGTTAATATCCCCAGTAGCCATTTATGAGTGACACAGTTTCTCTGAATTCATGCCAGCACTTAGTATTATTACTATTTTTTATTTATGTGTGTAGATATGATATCTCTCCATGGTGTCAGTTTACAATTATCTAATGAACAGTGATGAACGTCTTTTCACGTGCCTAAATTCAATCTTTATAACCTCTTTGGAAAAATTTATTTACATTTCATTTGCTCATTTGATTGCTTGTGTTTTGAGGATTTTTTTAAATTTACTGTTGAGTTTTAAGAGTAATTTACATGCTCTAGATATAACAACTTTGTCAGATATATGGTTTGCTCACAGTCTGTAGTTTGTATTTTCATGCTCTTAACAGAATTTTGTAAGTCTAAATTATCACATTTTTTATATTATCATGTTTTTGCATTTTCTATATTTTTATGGTTCTACAACTGCATTCTTTATGTGCCAGTCTCTCTGCCAATATCACAGTCTCGACTGTATTAGGTATCACCTTAATATTGGATAGAACATAACCTCCTATTTTATACATCTATTTTTATTTAATTTATTAGCATGAAATTATACAGGTTAATAAATTTATACAGGTTTCAGATATACGATTCTATAATACATCATCTGTACATTGTACTGTCATTTATCTGATTTCATTATTCTTTTTAAAAATTATTTTAGTCAGCCTAACTCTTTGCTTTTACATAAAAATTTTAGAATAATTCTGTCTATATTCATAAAAATTTTGCTATGATTTTGATAGGAAATATATTAAATTTATATTATGCTAAGTGTTCCAGTCTATAAACATAATATGTCTCTTCATTTATTTTCTTTTGATTTCTTTCATAAGCACTTTTTAGTTCTCAGGATACAAATTCTGTTATATTGCTTTTTAGGTTTATTAAATTCTTTATGCTTTATTAGACTTTGATAACGTTTATGAGCAATTATAAATAGTATAGTATTTTAATTTTAGTTGCCATATATTTATTGTTAGTATATATACCATTAATTTTGTAAATATTGATCTTATATCTGTGATCTTGATGAACTCACTTATTAGTTTTTAATTTTTTTGTAGACTCCTTGGATTTTCTACATATATCCATAATTTCATCTGCAAATACAAACAGTAATATTGCTTTCTTTGAACATGTATGCATTTTTAAATATATATTTTTATTGATTTCAGAGAAGGGAGAGGGATAGAGAGAAACATCAATGATGAGAGAGGATCACTGACTGGCTGCCCCTTGCATGCCCCACACTGGGGATCAAGCCTGCAACCAGGACATGTGTCCTGACTAGGAATTGAACTGTGACTTTCTGGTTCATAGGTTGATGCTTAACCACTGAGCCACGCCAGCTGGGCTGCATGTATGCATTTTACTTCCTTTTCTTGCTTTATTCATTGGGTCAAATGGGAGTTCCATTTTTAGTTTTTGTGTTTTTTTTTGAGGAAAAAAACTAAAAATGGAACTCCCATTTCACCCAGTGATCCCACTTCTAGGAATATATCACAAGAAACGAGAAACACCAATCAGAAAGGATATTGCATCCCTATGTTCATAGCAGCACAATTTACCATAGCTAAGATTTGTGAACAGCCTAAGTGCCCATCAGCATTAAGTTTTTTGTTTTGTTTTGTGAAATTCATTATCAAGTTGAGAAAGTTCTCTATTCCTAGAGTGTCTGAGATTTTTCATGAATTATCAATTTTATTAAGTGATTTTTCTATCAGTTGATATTATTAAGCAATTTTTAGCATGTGAATATGAGGGATTACATTGATTTTTTTTATAATCTTCACCCAAGAATATGTTTTCATTGATTTTTTGGGAGGGAAGGAGGGAGAGAGAGAGAGAGAGAGAGAGAGAGAGATCAGTTGTTCCCCGACAGGCTCTGACCAGGGATTAAACCCACAACCCAGGTATGTGCACCAACTACTACCTTTGTGTGTGTGTGTATGGGACAATGCTCCAACCAACTGAGCCACTGGGCCAAGGCTTGGTTGATTTTCAAATATTGAACTGGTAGGATAGGCATGAAAGTTTCAGTTCCCTACCTGAACTTCTCTGATGCGACTATGGTGAAGAGGAGGGTGATTCATGATAGTCTGGCAAGTGTGGAATTTTAGGTCCTCCTTTTCCCTTTGCTGATAGAGGTGAGTATGAGGTGAAAGGCTTTTCCATGGTGATTTATTAGAGTTGTATAAATTTATTTGAGTTGTATGCTCCTTTCTCTTTGTCTTCTGGCTGTTGAGAATGGGTGATTCTTATGAATTTTTTTTAAAATCTACATTCATTTCTGTTTCTAGTTTGCTTACTTCTCCAACAATCTGTGAAATTATTTGAAGAAGAAAAAATAAAAAAAAACAGGAAACTTACTGCCATGACATTCCTCAGGTCCTGAGGTTCCTAAACAATATGCCTTCTTCTCTCCCTCTATGAAAGTCTTCTTAAGTTTTGTATATGATATCCAGGGTTTTTATTGGCAGGAATAAGGATTGGTCTGCCTACTCCATTTTGTTTAGAACTTGAAGTCAGCATGCACTTTTTTTGTATCTAAGTTACATTAATTTTGTGCATTAATTTCCTACTAAATCTAGAGCAGACATTTTATTAAGTTAATAGATTTTTAAAATCCTTTCAAGAATAAAATGTTTTCTAGGAGAAGAAAATACTAGATTCATTTCTTTGGAAAATAGTGGCAAGAACAACATTAAAAATTTATATTAGACAAATAACTACCCTAGAATTTGGCAAATTCTACTAGTCACTATGTTACAGAATTTACCAGGCAACCGAAAAATACACAGGAGTCCTTGGAGATACAGGAAAAACCCATTTATTTCCAGATGTACTAGTACCATGACTCAGGGGAGCCTGTTTTCAAATACTGAGCAAACCAATATGGAGGAAGCTTTCTCTTTATACCCTTTGGTTTCTTTGTCCCCCCAAATATGGATCAGACTTCTGGACCTTTCGTGGGCTTTGCAAAAATCCCCATGTGTTGGCATGGGGGCCGTGAGACCACACCTAAAGGCCTGGCCTGGTGCCAGTGCTGATAACCTCCTCCGGGGGTTGTGTATTGTTCATGGTTCATGGCCTCTGTAAAATGTGAGTATTTAGGTAAATAGGTCTTTCAAGACCAGATAATTAGAAAGGGGCAGTGACTTGATTATAGGTTAACAAGAATGTGCATTAGGGATACTGATTAACTAGTTACAGAGTCAGATCGCTAGCCCCCTCCCAAACATGTATTTTTATGTTCCCCATCAACTAGGGAATACAAAAAATCAGGGATTACATAATCACTTCCCTAAAAAAGGTAAAAGAAGATTGATTAATGAATACAAAAAGTAAAAAGCTCTTATAAATGAAATGTTTCAAATATGATAAGTGAAGTATACACATGAAAATATTAGACCATAAAGGAGGGAAACATAATCTAGGCCAGTGATTTCCAAACTGCATCAGAATTATTTAGAGCCCTTTTCAAACTCTGAGCAATAATGCTGAGTTTCTGATTCAGTAGACTGAGATATGACTAACATTTCATTTTTAACAAGTTCCCAGATATTGCAAAAATGCTGGTCTAGAGACCGCATTTTGAGAATTACTAGGCTAAGGATTCTGGAAGGGGTTTCAGGAAAGGGTAATTCTTGAATGGTTCTTAAAACCGGCTAGGAGTTCACTAGAGAACTTAGAACACAGGTTTAACTGTCAACGATGTTCTAAGATGGAAATGTGTAGAATTAAACATTTTGTTCAATGTAGTTATTCTCAGTCTTCATTTTTCAGTTCAGACACATTGGTTGAGAGAGAAATAATGATGTCCATATATGTAGAAATATGAAAACACTTCAGTTTAGAACTCTTAGGTGGAAAGGGTGAAGGTCAAGTTTCATCAGGGAGTTAAGAAAGAATGATGAAGTTATTCTTAATGTATTAGTAGAAAAATAGTTACAGGATTACTGAATTTTTTTTAAGAATTACTGAATTTTTTTTTTTACAGCTAAGTTGCACTTAAATTTCTTTTCATCTGAGCAACCTAATTAGATCTATGAAGGTAAAGGTAATGCTAAATGAATTTCTCTTTCCATTCCCACAATAGTTTTTAAAATATCTCATTGTATAGTGCCGTATAATTAAAAATTTCTATTAGATGCTTCATTTCCTTCACATTTTACTAACAAACTGCCTAAACAGATAGTTCTTACCCTTGACACAATCAGAGATGAGTACCACTAAAAGCTTAGATACATGAAATGTTATTTTGTTCTGTTTTCATACATTTTAAGTTCTCACAATCCAGTCTCTAGCTTGGAAAAACAATTTGACACAAAGTCCCTTTTCTCCTAATTTACCTCTTTAGCATGTCACTATCTCCAAAATTTTATTGTACTAATATTAATTTTTAATTATTATTTTCAGTTGTTTTATTTAAATGTTAGAAAAGACAAAGGTATCCTTACTTTAATTATATTAAACTTTATGATTATTATTTTAAGGCCATATTCATTTGCATAGATCAGGGGTCCTCAAACTATGGCCCGCGGGCCACATGCTGCCCGCCGAAAACATTTATCCGGCCCGCCGGTTGTTTTTGCCACCGCTGTGTGCATAGGAATTTGTTCATAGTTTTTTTTCAAACTATAGTCCGGCTCTCCAACGGTCTGAGGGACAGTGAACTGGCCCCCTGTTTAAAAAGTTTGAGGACCCCTGGCATAGATTATTGGCCAGAGATATAGGCAAATAATGAAACATAAAACCTGCCACAAAGTAGGCATTAACTAGATATTTGTAAAATGAATGACTTGCTTAATCTTATCCAGTATTTTCATAAACAAAGTACCTTAAAGGTTTCTGAGAGAAGTTTACCCCTAAGTCAAGGTCTATTGAATGTATGCTCTGTTTATGAAGAAGAGTTATAGTAAAAAAATTAAGAGTGTGAAATGTAGAACCAGATTACTTTAGCTATAATTCCAAATACTTTTTTTAAGGGCTGTAATAAATTGAGGAAATTGCTTAATTTTTTTGTTTCAAAATACTCAGAATGAAATGAGGATGATAATAATAATAAGACTTGATCCTTAGGCACTTTGTGATATTAAAATGAAGTCAGTATATGTAAAGCACATATCTATCATACTTTATAAATGCTCATCAATGCTAGGTATTACAATGAGAGAGCCTATTCAAGCTGCAACCCATGGTATGCTATGCTAAACCACATGGAGAAGTCATTTGGCATGTGTCATTAATGGCACAAAGAAATTGCAAACTAAAATTAGGCCAAATGATGTCCTTCTAACCTTCCTCTTCTAGTCCACAGTGGCCTTTAAGGATTAGAGCAGAGTGGTCCCAGTACCTGGGACTTTTAAGGCAAAGATGAATCAGAAGAGGCAACATCTCTTTTGTTTGTTTGTTTTGTTTTAATCCTTACCTGAGGATATTTTTCCATTGATTTTTAGAGAGAGAGGAAGAAAGAGAGAGAGAGAGAGAGAGAGAGAGAGAGAGAGAGAGAGAGAGAGAGAGAGAAATCACAGGAGACGGGTTGGTCACCTCCTGCATGCACTACAACCATGACTTGGAACGAGCCTGCAACCCAGGTATGTGCCCTTGACTAGGAATCGAACATGAGACCCTTCAATGCATGGGCTATGCTCTACCACTGAGCAACACCAGCCAGAGTGGCAACATCTCTTTTGAACTGAATGTTCCAGTCTTCTGAAAAATAAACACAAACACAACTCTTTTAAGAATGCCCACTCATCACTCTGATAGATCCAAACAATGGTAGTAGAGTCCCATTATTATACTTAGATTTTCCTTGCCCACTAATGTTCTTCTTCTTTGTGTGAAAGAGGAAAAGGGATAAAGTGAATGGAGGCAAAATTTGAGTGTTAGATGGAAATACTAGAATTCATTTAGAATTTTCTCATCTTCTTTGTATTTTGCTAGGTTTTTAAAATGACTTCTTATTTTAACTTTAATTCTATTGAACTGTTCACATCCATGCTGCCGTGGCATAATGGTAAAAGAACAACTTGCAGACTAAAGATTATGTCACTAAAATTAATAGCATTTTCCAGAAGAATAATATTAACCTTCAAACTTCATAATTCATTTCTCCATTTATTCATTTAGTAACATACAAATATGTACTGCCCACTATTTTGTGCCAGCAAATTCTAGGCAGCAGAAGTAAATAAATGTATCTGACAAAGACTTTCTCTCTGTTAGAATCGCTCTCCTAACAAGAAAAGGCTCTAGGCCACTACGCCTGGCTGAAAAAATGAAAGGTTGGGTTGGCTTAGAGTAAAGGGTGGGGTGACCGACTAGCCTGGGAACCTGAATAAAAAGAGTAACTTATATAGCATTAACAGTGTAGATTGATTTAGGAACCAAAGAGATATTTTAACCTGAGCTTCAATGCGCATGTTGAAAACTGAAGGTTAAAAACAGGTCTCAGAGAAGAGTGCTACAACGTAGGAGAATAGATTTGTGAAGATGAATAAGATGCAATCCCTAAGTGCTGTTCACAAGGAAGAATGCAAGATGTTCTGTGAGAAGTTTATTATGCTTGTGCTTTCACTGATAGAACTTATGATTATATATAAAAGTTGTCAGATTAATAAAAAGCTGTGTAACACTCAAGTCTATCTCATTCTTAAGCCCATCGTCCCAAAGTACCCTTCAGACCCTCAGTAAGGAAAAGAGATACTGGTAATGATACATACGATGCCTGGTAATGGAAATCCATCTTCAAATTCCTTGGACATGCCCAGATGGACATTATATCCTTCAACAGCTTATCTGGAATTTTAGCATCATCACTAGCCTACTATGTATGCAGGCAGTTCAGCACAATGAGCTATCTCAGTAGTGATCATTGAGTTCACAGTACTGTTTAAGGATTATACAAAAAAAAAAGTTATCATTGATTGGCATAAGCATCTCTCACACATCTCTCATTCAGCTATTGGCAAGTTTAGGGTGACCTGACCAATATAACACCATAGTCCACAAAGCAACACCAACAAGCTGTGAACGTACTCCTAAGTAGATCTTAAAAAGGGAAGGCAGGTGTACAAAGAAAATGTAAAAGAGCTGAGTCAATCATTTGCAGACTAGTTAAAAAACCAACAAGTGAAAAACATGTATTTTATTTTTGGCACATGAAAGAAGGGAGTTAATGCCATTATTTGGTTGGTATAAAACTCAGAAAGGGGATAACCTGGTCTCTAGGTTTCCATAAATCCAACTTCAATTTATACCCAGAGATTCTAAAACTTAGATACAAGAGACTTTTCATAGAGGAACCTGTAGGTGTTCATTGATGTGAGAAGTAATGATCTGCATACTTTTGTCCACTACCACTACTCATTCTCAAACTTTTTTTTTTTTGCTTGTTTCAAATTCCTTCTACTATCAAACCTCTCAACTTCTCAGAAGTTCAAATATATATTTTATTTCGGGACATTTTTCTTTCCACACAGCTTATCACCCCATAAATTGCTCAAAGCCTTGCTGACTAGGAAGATTCCTCTGAACAGTAATTTTCATGACTGTTCTCATGTGAGGCTGCAATATAGCACCAGCCCATTTGCAGCCCTCACCAATATATCAAGCCATCCCAACCATAAACCAGGCCCGTATTTTTATTCCAACTTTATCATTTGGTTGCAGATAACATTTCATAGGGCTATAGGTGTGTATTGAGGGAGAGGCTCAGTCAAACAGTGGTAATGTGGCTTGGGGATACGTGGAGATCTTTGACAACTTACCTATGTCCTCTGGGCCAGTTCAGATCCAATCTTGAATAAACCACTTCTACCATTCCATGGTTTACTGACATGCTTACTTGGTTCTATGATTTGATAGACTATTTCTGACTGTATAATCATTGGATTTCCCATGTTGTTGTAATGTACCCCGTGAATCACAGAAGGACGCCTCAAGAAGTCTAATTAAAGAGTCACATTTATTGCAATCCGGGACTATGAGGGGCCATTTTGCTTTCCCAAATCTCATAGTGATAAGATGGCCGAAACACCAGATTTATATAGGCAAAAATCACAAAGGTATGATTACATCCCAGGGTTTGGAATGAGGAACCTGGTTCGCAAATAAAGCAGTTTACAGAAGCAGAATTAAGCATGTTAATTACAGTTTTGGGTCTCTGGATCACTGAGTTGACAGAAACACATTATCTAGAGTCCTCGGGTCTTGAGACCACTGAGTTGCCAGGAATTCATTATCTAGAGCCATCGAGGCAATTTAGAGTAATTGCACTGTCCTGGTCTTGGGACCACTGAGTCAGCTGGAGCGCATTATCTGTGGCCACTAAGACAATTTAGGATAATTGTGCTGCCTGTTTCCCAGGTACAGAAGAATGTGCTTTCTAAAACCAGTAAGATAACAATCAATGGGATAGTCATTCCATCGAATGGGATGATGTATACAATTCAGAAAATCAAAATAACTTTTCTATTGTTAAGCCAAACAACGGGGTTAGAGTTAAACTACAGTTTCTACCTGCGGTGATTGCTACCATACTTCAGTGTCAGGTGCTGAGCATCTACTTAGGAACTAGGGCCACAGCGGAAGCTGCTTTTTAGGCTGTAAACCTTTCTCTGATGAATACGGTATGGCATTATTCTAGAGCCTTTAGGGGTTCATGTCACAACTCCTCTAGTAGAGTTCCATATCGTCACAAATTTTTCTTATGCACCACAAATACCTATAACACCATGGGATTTTTTAGGGCATATGTTCCAAAAAGCAGGGCCCACTTAGTATTTCAGTCCAATCTCTTACAACGCCCCCTCTTATACTCTAGTCTAGTACTTATTCAAAGCTGTGATCTTTACAAAACACCAAATAAATAATTTTTGCACTAATTCTAATTCTAGTATATACCATCTCCAAAATGTGACAAGGCCTGAAAGTAATTGTCTCTTTCTTAGTGTTTCAGAGGTACAAGACATAATAACATTTTATTGTCTATTTATTAATTTATTTATTTTTACTTTGAAGCAGATGTCGCAGCATGCTGAAGATTATTTAAAAAAAAAATTGTAGGCCCTGAATTTTTGAAGTTTATATTCTACCATCTGGTGTACAAGTGACATTGCTGAGGAACCCAAAAACTTACAATTCTTTTCCTAAGGCATAATCAACATAATGGCCTCAATGTAACAGGCTAATGTGATGGCCTGTAGAATATTCAAGTAATCAAGTTCCCTTCATATTACAAAGTCAAAAGAGTGAAGGACCAGCAGACATGAAAAGATGCTCAACATCAGTAATCATTAGTGAAATGCAAATCAAAACCACAATGAGATATTATCACTGTTATGCCCAGATTTCAAGATTCCCAAGAAGCCACCAGGGAGCCAGCCAGTCCGATGCAAAAGCAAAGAGTCTTTTATTTTAAGCCCGGGCTTAGCTTTTCTACCTTCCTTACTGACGCAGCAGCAGGTGGCAAAGAGAGAGAGGACCGTGGGCCCCGCCGACTGGCCAGGCGTGAGTCGGCGTCTCACCACACAGGATGCGGTCATAGTGATGGCGCACACCTCCCCCGACCATCACCAGTCAGTCCAGAGAAATCCTGGGTGTGGCTAGCAGAGGCCCTCTCCGGGAAGAAGCCCCCGCTGAGCACATGGCCCTGCCCAAAAGTGGAGGACCCAGAACAAGATGGAGGGCGCAG
>NW_005871115.1:423979-430544 GCF_000147115.1 Myotis lucifugus
CGCCGTGAGGCTCAGGGCAGCCGCGGTGTCCCACATGCGGTCCTGCACCCCGCCTCCGTGCGGTTGGCGTGGCGGAGAGAGTAGGTGGTCCAAATGGACGCCTCGCTGGTCTCCCCGTCGCCACAGAAACCCACGGCGATGCCGGCGCTGCACACCAGCGTGGCGATGACCACGCACCAGGCAGTGCAGCAGCAGTCGGTGTCCAGGTGCTCCTCGTTTCCTGCGCCGCCGGCAGCGCAGCCAGGAGTAGAGGAGCAGGAAGAGGAGGCTCAGGGTGAGGCAGGCCAGCGTGGCGGCCCCGAGCAGCAGCAGCGCCTGCTGGCAGTCAGGGTCCTCGGGCTGGAACTGGCTGCTGGTGAGCTCCCAGCGCAGGCTGAAGTGCGGCAGCCGGTGCAGGAGGTTCACCCACCAGGGCGCCGTGTAGCTGACCCCGGCCATGGCGGGCCGGCCCCTCGGACACGTGGCCACCGTGCAGCTCCCCGCCGGCCCGGGGCGTCGGGTTCAGGGGCCCACCGACCCCAGCCTGGTCGCCCGCATCACCTGCATGCTCCTGGGTCCGGCCCGGCCCGGCTCGGCGGTGCTCGTTGGTGCTCGTTGGCTCCCGCCGCCTCTTTGTTCGCCACTCGCCCTTTCAGAGGCCCACAGCCCGCACCCGCCGCCGGGCTGTACCGGGGGCTGCTCAGGAGCCGGCCGCACCCGGGGCCTCGCTGGTGTCGCCGCCGCCACTGCGTGGGCTCCTTCAGTCTCAGCCCCTGAGGACGAGGCCACGCACGGAGCACCCGCTCCCGAGCGGGACGGGCCCAGGGGCCCCCCGCACGTGGCCGCCACCTCCTCGGAGCTTGGGGCCGGCCTCGGGGCGCTGCGGCACCGGCGGAGGGCATGCGGGCCGGTCTCCGCGGGTGGGCTCCGTGTCCCCAAGGCTCAGGCGCCCCCAGGCCGCCGGCTGGGTGCGGGCCCGCAGCCGGACACACCAAAGGGCCGCGGTGGGTGCGCCCGCACACACCCGCCGAGCCCAGCGCCCCACTGACTCACCCGGTGCGCTCCTTCAGCCTCCGGAAACTCCCAGACTGCCCTGCACGGCCGTCGTGCGTGCGGGGCGGAGCCAGCCGGACGCGCGCAGGGGCGGGGCTGGAGCGCGGGGTCTGCGCCTGCGCTGCAGGCCCTTTCAATCACACACTCATCTGGATGGTTTCTATCAAAACGAAACAAATATAACATAAATAAAAAATGTTGGTGAGAAGAGAAATTGGAACCCCTGTGCAATGTTCACAGCATTATTTAAAATAAACAAATAGTAGAAACAACCCAAACATCTATTAATTCATGAATGGATAAGTTAAATGTGGTACCATACAATGAAATATTATTCAGCAATAAAAAGAAGTATTAACATATGCTACAGCATGAATAAAACTTGAAAACATTCTGCTACATGAAATAATTCAATCATAAAGAACCACAGATTGTATGATTCTTTTTATATGAAATGTCCAGAACAGGCAAATTTACAGAGACAGAAAGTAGATTGGTGGTTGCCAGGGGCTGGAGAAATTTGGGGTTAATGGGAAATCACCACCAATAAGTATGTGATTTCATTTGAGGTTCTAAAATTGACTCTATACTATTTATACAACTTTGTGAATATAATCAAAATTACTAAAATGTATAATTAAAATGGTAGAATATATGGTATATGAATTATATCTCGAGAGTGTTTACCAAAACAAACAAAAAATTATGTGAGTTTCTATAGTCTTACAACAAGAATATTAGTGTATATGCCTGTTATGGTTGTTGCTGTCATTGTTGTCTTTTTTCATTTTTAATAAAATAAATATTAATGCATTATAGTGAAAGTACTTGTGAATGAGAGACATTTATATATCTACTAGGTTATCCATTAGAGAGGTTTTCAAGTTTCAACAGAAAGCCTTGATTTAGTAGAACTGAAACAAGAATTTTAGGGGAATATAGGCAGGTTTAGAGAATTTTTAAAATTGGGGTCCATGAAAAAAAAAATAACACTGGCTACAGATTGGGAGAAGGTACATTTCCATAACACAAGAAAGCCTGGTGTAGTTACATTTCCATAAGACAGGGAGCAGCAATAGTTGCATTTACATAAGACAAGGAAGCAGCAACAGGTATATTTCCATAAGACAAGGGAACTGGAAGTAGCCAAGAAAGATATATTTACAAAATAAAGAAGAAAGTCCAGAAGGAATAGCAGGACAACGAGGGAGGAGGGCCTCAGGAGTCACTATAGCAACCAATTCAAAAGGGAATATTGACCAATCAGAGGAGATGTTAGGACACAGGAACTACAGCCTTTATAAACCATGGAAACAGGAGTCCCTGGGACCCTTTCCCTCTCCCCACATGGGTGTCTGTGCTTATTCTTCAATAAATCTCCACCTTTGCTATACTACCCTCTGTCCATAGATTCATTCTTGGACTCTGGCTGACAAAGAATCCAGTTTCTAGTCCAAAAATTCCGTATCAAAATGACCAACAAAATGCTGATCTGTGTCTCTGAAATAAACCCCACCTGATTCCTATTTCATTATACCACAGTCTAATTAAGTGACTGGGTAGCCAGACTAAAAACTTAATTTGATCTTGAGTGTTAATGACCAATGTGACAAACTAAATATCCCATTAATGATTGCCATTGGTTCTTGATCTGGCTTCAAGAAGGGTTCAACAATCTGGAAAAGGCGCTGTGCGTAAATTAATCAAGAGTCCAGAGATGAAACATAATTTTGAAAGGCATTTAGGGGCCAGAGAAGCTTTAGCTAGAGGAACTAAGCTCTCTTTGTTTCAGGACCCTTGCTATTTATTAACACAATTTGTCCTAAGGCAAGGTGGAGATATACACATCAAAGGTTAGGGTTTAGTACAGAATCCATTGTTAGAATGGGGAATTGCCTATGGCTGTTCAGGTATTTGGCCAACACGGGGCAATAACATGTAGATTGAGATGCCCTTAGCTGTCTGGCAGCAAGCAATCATCCCTTTTCAGGTTTGGGGAAATGCCCTTGCCACTTCAGATGATTCAGCCCTGCTGACATGCTGGAATTGGCTTCTGGCAATGATAAAACTTTCAGACCCTGCAGAAGCCAGGCAATAATATATTTTTGGGGGAAATATTTTAGTTTGACAAAATTTAATCCATAACACTTACATAAATATCTACATATTGATCCATTCATTAATTGCATCATAAATATTGTCTATGGATGTGTATATAGGTATATCTTGAGTTTTTGTTAACACTTCCTTTTCTAGAGTTGAAAAAAATGCAATGGAGTTGCACAACCTTGCCACTTTCACCAACCACATTAGTAGACTATGTGGTAATAGAGTATTTTAAAAGATCTGAAATAGAATGTATGTAACTAAAAATCTCCCCAAACTGAAGCAACTCAAAAGAGGCCTGCCTAAATGCTTTCTAGGTCCTAGTAAATCTTGAAATGGTAGCATGTTATTGATACGGAATTTTTGGACTGGAACCCAGATTCTTTGTCTGCCAGAGTCAAAGAATGAATCCACAGACAGAGGGTAGTATAGCAAAGGTGAAGGCTTATTGTAGAACAAGTACAGACTCCCACCTGGGGCGGGGGAAAGAGCCCAAGACCAAATGGACTCCCATGTAGGGAGGGGGAAAGGGTCCTACCGACTTCCTGTTTCCATGTTTTATAAAGGCTGTAGTTCCTGTGCCCTGATATCCCCTCTGATTGGTCAATATTCCTTTTCGAATTGGTTACTATAGTGACTCCTGAGGCCCTCCTCCCTCATAGTCCTGCTATTCCTTCTGGGCTTTCTTCCTTCTTCTTTATTTTGTAAATACAGGCTTTTTTGGCTACTTCCAGTTCCCTTGTCTCATGGAAATATACCTGTTGCTGCTCCCTTGTCTTATGGAAATGTACCTGCACCTGGCTTCCTTGTGTTATGAAAATGTACCTTCTCCCCATCTGTAGCCCTCTGTTTTTTTTTGTTGTTTTTTTTCCAAAGACCCCAATTCTAAAATTCCCTAAACCTGCCCATGTTCCCCTAAAATTCCTGCTTCATTATCTTAGGAAATAATTTCTATCTGATTAAAAAAAATATATTGCATTTTCTTTTTTCCTTAGTTTTATCATTGTTTCTTTTAAAATATTCAGTTAAATGGCATATATGAACTTAGTCATCATTTATGAGTTATAATAGTGACTGTATACAAAACAGGACCAAAATAGAAATATTTAAAAGAAGCTTGTGAGACAATAAAACCTCTTCATGTTGACATCTAAATTCTAGGGGAATTTTTGCAATTCTCTTTTCTCTCCAGCCTATTTTCTCTTGCCCAAGTGAAGCATAGTGTTAAGCAATTAGTCAGGTAATTTAGGGAAAAACAAACAAACAAACAAACAAAACGTGAGCTATGTGTGTCCCTGGCCTTTTGACTTTGGAAGGCCTGAAAGGCATGTGAGGGTAATTATTTCTTTCACTCTAGTGAAAACAATCAGGGCAATAAAATGTTAAGCTTTTTCTGTTTTTAAGAAGCCAAAATGAGACTAGAATTTAAGTTATTGTGTGTGTGTATGCGTCAGTCCTGAAGATGTACTATCTCCCAATTTTAGATTCCTTAATGCTTCTTAAATGTTTCTAGCACTGTCCATGATTATTTTAATTCATTTTCTTTTTAACATCACAAAGGAAGCTGGTTGACAGTTCCCAAGAACCTCCTACTTTAATTAAATATGAGATTATCCTCTTCAGTGGTGCACATTGCTGTGCTTACTATCAGCAAACAGCATTCATGATGACCTTACAGTCTCTCAGTAGCAAATAGGATTCCAGGAAGCCTTTCAAATAACTAATGTAATAAGGAAAACATTCTTCACAGCACAGTACCATAATTGGAGAAAACACACACACAAAATAGAAACCAATATTTCCAGGTGTTAGTTTTGCCAGTTAGATGAATTCTGAGATTGTTTCTATAACAGGTATAAACAATTTTTAAAATATGTATATATCCAGAGAAGGAATATTGTTAAGGGTATATATTTTATCTTCTTATTCTACTATTTTATATTGTATTTTAATCACGTATGAGTATCACATAAAAGGCCAAAATTTTTTATTTTGCCTTTTTTTTCTGTTGGGTAAGCTCATATCTTTCTATATATTAGCTAATTAATCACTGAATGAAAACCTAAGTCAAGACATATTGATATTTTAATAATGTGAATTTCCCCTTTCTAAGATAAGATTTGTAGGATATTATATGTTCACCAATAACATTCATGATTCACATCCTAAAGTAAATCTCAGTCCTTATCTCATTTGACCTAGTAGTAACATTTGGCTTTGGTAATCATTCTCTATAAAACACTTTTCTCTTTTGTCTTTCAAAAAATCACTAAATTTCCACCTACATTTCTATCCATTTTTTCTTAACCTCTTTTGTTAATTTCTCTAGATTTCGAATAACTGGGTAATCTCAGGTCTCAGCCCTTGGACCTCTTCTCTCTGTATTAATTCATCTAGTCTCCGGTCTTTACAAAGCACCTGTACACTGATTATCTCCTCTTTAATTCCAGGACCAAGTCTCCAAAAACTTATTCAATAATTCCCCCTTTGGATGTCCAACAGATATACCAGACTTAATATATCCAAAACTGAGCTTTTACATATCTACCCCATTCCAGTTAATAGTCATTCTTGTTCAGGCAAAAAGATTACTGCCAAGTTCAAGTCCTCTCTAAATCTTAACCTCACTCTTATCAGTCAGAAATCCCACTAACTTTACCTTTAATATATTCAGAATCTCAATACTTCTAATTAGATCACTGTCATCACCAGTCTGGCCAAAACCGCCATAGAATGCTTCACCTTCTAACTGCTTTCTTGCAGGTTATCTTTGATAGAGAAAACATAATAGTTTCTTCAGACAGAAATCTGATATTACTCTTCTGTTCTAAGTTCCTCAATGACTTCTTATCACTGAAGAAAAACCAAAATCCACATTATGACCTAAAGGGCCCTACATAATCTGGTTGCTAATTACTTCTTTTACATTCTTTTCTGTTATATTATTCTACCCTTTGTTCACTCTTCTCCAGACTACTTTGATTTTCTTGCTTGATTTTGTTTGTTCCCCTTTATTTATTTGATGAGGACCTTTTCTATGTTCTTCTCCTATAATATCATTTGAGTTTCTAATTTGAGAGCATTCTCCAATGGGAGTACATTCTCATTGATCTTTGCTTTTCTACATATTGAATAATTCTTTAAGTTGAGTGACAGAGTTTGAACCAGAAATATACACAAATTGGAGGAAACTGATACCATAGAAATCTCTAGTGAAATAAAATTAGAGTGTGTAAACCTATTTATTTGATTTTTATCATAATACTCAAGGCCTGGTGCATGAAATTCGTGCACTGGCGGGGGGGGGGGGGGCGGGGGGGGGGGCGCTCAGACTAGCTCGGCGCCCTCTTGCAGGTCCAGGAGTCCTCCCATGGGGAGCAGGGCCTAAGCTGTCAGTTGGACATCCCTTACAACTGCTGGGGAGGCG
>NW_005871115.1:432614-435649 GCF_000147115.1 Myotis lucifugus
CTGACAGCAGCCTGTGAGAAGTGTGACCTGTACATGCACAGTGATGAATTTAGGCACAGAAGTTAGGGCGGTCAATCAATTAGGCTTCCCATAGTCAAAGATGTAACAGGTGGATTTTCCTGTGGCACATGCAAGTATCATAGACTCTCATGGAAGCAAAACCACAGATATTTTTACACCCAAGAGAACACTATACTACATAGGTGGGTAGCTGAATAGATAGATCATAGATAGATGATTTATAGAGAGATTGGATAGATTTAAAGTTTTTTTCTCTCTCTTGCCAGAATCTCCCATCAGTAACAACCTGGAGACCTCCCATTTGACACTAAGAGAACAGAGAACTATCTGTACCCTGTGGGATTAATTTCTGTGGACAATCTCTTTTTTAATAGCCCATGACATGCCTAAGCCTTTAAAATTCAGGTATGCAGGTAATATTCTTTTTCCTTCCAGTTTTTTTAATTTTGTTTTTAAAAATCATCTCTTTATTTTTCAATTACAGTTGACATACAATATTATATTAATTTCAGGTGTACACCCAGTTATTATAAAATTTACTAGAGGCCCGGTGCACAAAAATTTGTGCACTGGCGGGGGGGGGGGTGTCCCTCAGCCCCACTTGTGCTCTCTCACAGCCTGGGGCCCCTCGGAAGATAAAGACGTGCTGGCTTAGGCCCGCTCCAGGGTGGCAGACGGCAGGCCCAATCCCTAGGTGCAGCCCCTGGTCAGGCTCAGAGCAGGGCCGATTGGGGGGTTGGGGCACTGCCCCCTGTCACACACAGAGCAGGGCCCATCAGGGGGGTTGGGGCTTCGTACTCTGTCACACACAGAGCAGGGCTGATCAGGGGGTTGGGGCACCGCCCCCTGTCACCCACAGAGCAGGGCTGATCAGGGGTTGGGGAGCTTCCCCCTGTCACGCATAGAGTAGGGCCGATAGGGGAGTTGGGGCACCACCCCGTGTCACACACAGAGTAGGGCCGATCAGGGGGTTGTGGCACTCCCCGTCATACTCAGGGCAGGGCCGATGGGGAGGTTGCGACTCCACCCCGTCACACACAGAGCAGGGCCCATGGGGGGTTGGGGCGCCGCACCCTGTCACACACAGAGCAGGGCCTATTAGGGGGTTGGGGAGCTCCCCCCTATCAGGCACAGAGCAGGGCTGATCAGGGGGTTGGGGCACCTTCCCCTGTCACACACAGAGCTGCAGGGCGATCAGGGGGTTTGGGTTCTGCGCCCTGTCACACTGCTCCAGGAGCCAGGAGGCCTCGTGGCTCCGCTGATCCCGGTGCTGGGAGGCTTTGCTGCTCTGCTGATCCTGGTGCCAGGATGCCTCGCGGCTCTGCTCATCCCGGGGCGTGAGGTTTCGTGGCTCCACTGATCCCGGGTTCGGGAGTCCTCTTGGGCTCATGCAATTTACTTGAGTTTTCATAATGATTAAGATCTCATATCAAATATTCAACTTCTTTAAGAATGAACACTGCTATTTTTACTGAAAATTATGATTTTGTGGGTTATAAAAGATCCAGTTAATAAAAAGCAAATCAAGGATCCTGGTTCTTTAGTATCCCATGGTTAATAATCAGTTTCTACCAATGTCCAATAGCAAAAAAAATTTTTTCTCAAAGAATTATATTTAATTGCAAAAGAAGGAGGTATTTACCTCACACCCTGAAGTACTATACTACAGTTCTCTTAGTGGGACTTTCAGAACTCCATACAACAAGCTACTTGCTATTTCACCAGAGCAGAAGAAGGAAGTATAACATAAGCCACCATAAAATATCTGGACCTTTTAAAGCCCAGTATTTCCACCCAGCATCCTGGAATCTAGACAATAAATGTAGTTTTTTTCATCCTTGAGAAAGAGAAAACACTGGGAATTAGGAGGTACATTTGACAGGTAAAGGGGTCTCATAAGAAACTCCACTCGTATAAACCTATATATTATACTATATATAGAGAAAAAGATTTCCCAGACAATTTACAAAGCTCATTACATATTTTTCATTAAATTTGTTTCCCATAATAAACTTTTTACATGGTCACTAATACAATTAAATAGTAAGAATAGGACATGATACAACAGCAAAAAAATTGTAGCTACATAGACAAGGAATGCTATTTCTTCATTTTTAAAAATATCTAAGTAAATTTTAGTTCCTTTGTGCTTTTGAACCATCTTCTGTTAGATATTTTATAAAATACAGAAACTTTATATTAGAAAAATAATCAAAGTATTTTGTAGAGGAAACAACTAAGTGGAAAAGGATGTAAAATTGTATAAACTATTTGGATAATCTCCTAGGATACAGGGTAGAGATTATACAGGATAAACAATTCTCTGATATAACCTGTGTTTTGTTTTTTTTTTTTTTGAGAATTAGAGTAATGATAATAAATTACATATTATGAGCATGAGTATAATTTTACAAAGGTATGCACTGCTTTTAAATCAGAGCCTTGTTGTTTTACCCAAGTATTCTGTGTGTACATTGTATTTTTCTATTTTTTAGTGAATAACTTCAGAACAAGAACTGCCCTTCCAAAAAATTTATCATGGCCATGAAAAAAAAATTAATGGCCCTCCAAATAAATTATAAAATACCTATTAATTATTAAATTAATTCAAAAAGTTGATAAAATGTTGAATCTTTTGTCATTATTAAAAGCTTCCAAACTATTATTTGCTTATTTATAAATATCTAAACCAGGGGTGGGGCAAACTTTTTGACTCGAGGGCCACAATGGGTTCTTAAACTGGACCGGAGGGCCGGAACAAAAGCATGGTTGCAGTGTTTGTGTGAACTAATATAAATTCAAAGTAAACATCATTACATAAAAGGGTACGGTCTTTTTTTTTTTTTTAGTTTTATTCATTTCAAACGGGCCGCACCCGGCCTGCGGGCCATAGTTTGCCACGGCTGAGCTAAACCAACAGTTCTCAAAGGAAAGCATTTATCTCACACAGCAGCCATTTCTAATCTTGAAGCTATTTAGGATTTTTGCACAAATTATAATAATGATTAGGTTCT
>NW_005871115.1:436378-438257 GCF_000147115.1 Myotis lucifugus
CCACTTAATCCCAACTAATACACTAATTCAAAAGAATATAGGCACCCCTATGTTCATTGCAGCATTACTTACAATAACCAAGGTTAGCCCTTCAGTAGACAAATGGGTAAAAAAGCTGTGGTAGATTTATACAGATGGACTACTATTGTTCTATAAATAAATAAATAAATAAAATAAATAAAATAAATAAAATAAAATAAAATATTACCCTTTGCAACAGCATGGATGGATGTGCAGATTATTATGCAACATGAAATAAGTCAGTCAGAGAAAGACAGATACCATATGATCTTACCTGTAGATGGAATATAATTAACAAAATAATGAACAAAACAGAAACAGGTGCATGGACACAGAATAGACTGACAGCTGACAGAGGGGAGGGGTGCTGTGGGGCATGAAAGAATGTAAAGGAGTTAAGCTATATATCACATAGACACCGACAACAGTTTGGTGATAGCTGGAGAGAAAGGGGGTTGGGGGCTAAGTGGAGGTGGGCAGAAAGTGGAAATATGGGAACAGGGAAAGACTTTGCTTGCGGCAATGGGCGCATCTTACAGTGTACAGATAATGCTTTGAACTCTATACTTGAAAACCATATAGTTTTGTGAACCAACGTCACCCTAATAAAAACAAAAATGTATTGGAGAAGTTCTGGATCACCTGGAATGCTCATACATGGCTAGAAGTGTAAATTTGTATGATCACTTTAGAAAACGTTGACACTAAACTTGGACATAGACACACACTACTCAGCAATTCCTTTCTTAAGAATATAATTGTATTAGTTTGCTAGGTATGGCTACCAAAAACAAAGTATATACCAGAGACTATGGTCTCAATAAATTATAAATACTATTAATTATAAAATATTCAAACTAGCTTTAAATGATAGAACAATTTATTTTTTCTCACAGTATGGAGTCTAGAAATCCAAGATTTCTAGCAGAGTTGATTTTTAGTAGTTTTTATATAGTTGTATTTTTTTGTTTTTGTTTTGTTTTTTGTTTTTTTTAATCTCAGCTTTGCTTGTACATGTGACCAGCTGCAAACAGCCATCATCCCCTCATCCAGGCTGGCCAGGCACCCAAGCAGGACCCCCACCCTGATCCAGGACACCCTGCAGGGCAAACCAGCTGGCCCCCACCCGTGCACCAGGCCTCTATTCTATATAGTAAAAGGGTAATATGCCTCCCAACACTGGGAACAGGGGAGCAGCAAGGCCTCCCGAACCTGGGATCAGCAGAGCTGCGAGGCATCTCAGCACCTGGATCAGTGGAGCCACGAGGCCTCACTGCCCCATTGTCAAGCGAAGCTGCGAGGCCTCCCGGCACTGGGATCAGCAGAGCTGTGAGGCCTCCTGGCCCCTGGAGCAGCATGACAGAGGGCAGCGCCCAACCCCCCTGATAGCCCTGCAGCTCTGTGTGTGACAGGTGGAGGGGACACAACCTCCCTATCCTCCCTGCTCTGTTCGTGAAAGGGGAAGGCGCCCCAACCCCCTGATAGGCCCTGCTCTGTGTGTGACAGGGTGCAGCCCCCCCCCCCCCATGGGCCCTGCTCTGTGTGTGATGGGGTGGGAGCCACAACCTTTCCATCCACCCTGTCCTGGGTGTGACAGGGGGGAGTGCCCCAACCCCCTGATCTGCCCTGCTCTGTGCATGACAGGTGGTGGCACCGCAACCTCCCCATCGACCCTGCCTTGAGTGTGACAGGCAGCGGCGCCCCAACCCCCCAATTGGCCCTACCCTGAGCATGACTGGGGGGTGGCATCACCAACCCCCTGATCAGCCCTTGCCTCTGTGGGTGACAGGGTACCGGAGTCCCAACCTCCCTGATGGGTTCTTGCTCTGTGGTGTGACACGGGGCAGCGCCCCAACCC
>NW_005871115.1:440495-442131 GCF_000147115.1 Myotis lucifugus
GGACCCCGAACTCTGGGCATAACATTTGGGGGCGCGTCCGGGATCCCCAAATTCCCACAAGGGACTCCACTCCGGAGGGTCTGCTAACCGCGGTAAGTGTCTGTGTGTCCTCTGTTCTGTTCTGTACGAGCTCGCTTCTGTAATCTGTGCCTGATAAAGATCTAAGTCCCACAACGGAGGAGAGAGAGAGAATCCTCAATGAAGCCCGGAAAGTGGTTCCCGGTGTAGATGGAAATCCAACCACCAACCAGGCACAGATAGATGTCTCTTTCCCCTTAACTAAGCCTAACTGGGACTTCAACACGGCAGAAGGTAAGGAGAGGCTCCGAATCTACCGCCAGACTCTGATCAGGGGTCTCCATATGGCTGCTAGGAAGCCTACCAATTTGACCAAGGTAGGGAATATACAGCAGGAAAGAAATGAGTCTCCAGCTGCCTTTCTGGAGCGGATCATGGAGGCATATCGCACCTATACCCCCATGGATCCAGAAGCTCCAGAAAATAAGGCAGCTGTGATCATGAGTTTTATAAACCAGTCAGCCATAGACATTAGAAAGAAACTGCAGCAGATAGATAGATTAGGGGAAAAGAGTTTTCGGGACTTGCTGGAGGTGGCTGAAAAGGTGTATAATAATCGAGAATCTCCTAAGGATAGACAAGCCCGCGCCATGGTGACTGCCAGTGACAAGCAAACCCGAAACCTGGCCAAGATTCTGCTAGCCACCACCATGGAGTCCCCTGAGGACCGGACCCGCCGCCTTCGCCAGCTTGCTGATGACCAAGAAGGAGGTAAAAAAACCGCCCGGGGCGGGAAAAAGAAGCTGCAACGGAACCAGTGTGCCTACTGCAAAAAAATAGAACACTGGGTCCGGGACTGACCAAAGAAGGCCGGTAAAAAGGGAAACAAAACGGACCGGGTGGAGGTCTTGAAGCTGGGAGGACTGAGTGATTAGGGGGGTCGGGGTTCGGACCCCCTCCCCGAGCCCAGGGTAACTCTTAGAGTGGAGGGGACCCCTGTTAACTTCCTTGTCAACACTGGAGCACAACACTCAGTCCTACGCACACCTCAAGGGAAGCTAGCCAGCAAAAAGTCCTGGGTGCAAGGGGCAACTGGCATAAGCCAGTATTCATGGACTACCCGAAGAACAGTAGATCTAGGAACGGGCCGGGTATCCCATTCCTTCATGGTAATACCGGAGTGCCCCTACCCCCTTTTAGGACGGGACTTGCTAACCAAGATTGGAGCTCAAATAACTTTCAGACAAGGGGGGCCCCAGGTCATCGATGGCAAAGGCCATCCCATCCAGGTTCTGACTCTGCGACTGGAGGATGAATATCGCCTCCACCAGGGGGCGCCCCCAGGGGAGAACAATATGGACAAATGGCTACAAGAATTCCCCACTGCCTGGGCAGAGACGGGAGGAATAGGACTGGCTGCTCACAGGGCCCCAACCCTGGTAGAGTCTAAACCAGGGTATGGTCCCATCAGAGTTATCATTACTCCATGTTCCAGGAGGCACGAATGGTGAGTCAGCCGCCATCCGAAGACTAACAAGCCTATGGATTCTGGTACATGCGAACTGTTAGAAAAAACATACTCCTGAAATTTATTTTTCTCTTATGTTTGTTGTTGATT
>NW_005871115.1:443644-480228 GCF_000147115.1 Myotis lucifugus
AGCCTTTATTTCGCAAGTAACACAGGCAGTAGCCAGGTCATAGGGGCGGATTGGAAATTACATTGTGCTTATAGACCCCAGAGTTCAGGGCAGGTAGAAAGAATGAATAAAACTCTAAAAAAAACCCTTACCAAATTAACTATGGAGACTGGCGGGGATTGGGTGGCTCTCCTTCCGTATGCCCTTTACCGGGTGAGGAACTCCCCTTACACTCTGGGTCTCACCCCTTACGAGATCAAGTTTGGTAGACCCCCTCCTATCATCCCTAACCTAAAAGCTGAACTTCTTGTTAAGTTTGAAAATCAGGAGGTATCTTTTTTCCTAAGAGAACTGCAGAGGGCGCACGAGGACATTTGGCCGCGCCTCCGCGCTGTCTACGAGGCTGGCCCCACCCCAACGCCTCATCAGTACCAGCCAGGAGACTGGGTGTTCGTCAGAAGGCACAGACGAGAGACCCTCGAACCACGCTGGAAGGGCCCCTATATCGTCGTACTGACTACACCCACCGCTCTCAAGATAGACGGCATCGCGACTTGGATCCACCACTCCCACGCTCGCCCAGCCGACCCCTCTGCAATCCAGGAAGACTTCATCACACGATGGAGCATCGACCAAGACCAGCGCAACCCGCTCAAGCTCAAGCTGCGGCGCACTCGACCTGCCTGATGTTGGTAACTTTGCTTGTGATCACTCCTGCCACTGGGAGCCCACATATTCCTTATAATATCACCTGGCAGATCATAGACACTAGCTCAGGGATGATCCTTAATCAGACTTCTCAGGTCCATCCCAAGGACACCTGGTTCCCTAAACTGCGGGTAGACCTCCTAACTCTCTTTCCCAACCCACGCGATACCAGTGATTACTGCCTGGGTGCTGCAATACGCCAGGCTTCTGATGACTCAAAACCAAGAAGAACCCTCTATTTTTATGTCTGCCCCGGGCACTCACGGGCTCGGTCCCGGGGGAAACGACCCTTGTAGAAATGCTGGGGACTATTTCTGTGCCTCCTGATCATGTGTGTCAACCGGACACATTTGGTAGAAGGCCCCAAAGAAGGGTGACCTAATCACTGTCGGACGGCCGGCTGCTCCACCTTGTCCCCGGAGTGGCCGTGTCTACTGCAACCCCATAAACATTTCCTTCACCAAAGAAGGGAGAAAGGCTGCAGGGTGGGACACCGGAAAGACTTGGGGATTCCGAATCTATTCCTGCAGCAGGGAGGCTTATGTGCAGCTTTGGGAGAGGAATGGTGCTTTTATGTTGACCACTCAGGTGTTATTAAAAAGTCTATAGCCCTCATAAGGGAAGGATTGCAGAAGCGGAAGCTGGAAAAAAAAGCAGTCTCAGTCCTGGTATGAATCATTGTTCAACTGGTCCCCATGGTTAACTACTCTCATTTCTGTCCTTGTCGGGCCCCTTGTAATCCTCCTAATGTTGCTAACTTTTGGCCCCTGCATTATTAACAAGCTAATTCAATTTATCAAGGAACGCATAGGGGTAGTTCAATTAATGGTCTTACAAGCTCAATACCGGCCTCTAGCGACGGAGGGCGAGGTAGAAATGCAGTCCGTCTCATGATTGAGCCGTGAGTTCCAAGACAAGGGGGGAATGAAAGAACAAAGCAGGAACAAGCCCTCCTCCCTTTTCAAGGACAGAGCAGAGACACACTCTCCTCCCTCTCCTCTATCTTGTCTTGCAAGGCTGGGCCCTCAGCCCAAGCCCCCCCCCCCCCCCCCCACCGCTTTTCTGAGAGTGACTGCAAAAATGCTGGTATTGTCCTAACTCCCCCAATCACTACCTGAATGGACCAATGAAGCTCCAGAAATGCAGCTCAGGGCCTAATAAGGGTGTAGAGGAGGACGGCTCTAACCTTCAGAATGTGTTGGGCACCTCAATCTCTAACCCCTTTGAACTAAATGACCAATCTCTGTAACTCACGTCACCCCTAAAGCCCACCCAAATAACTTGCCCTATATAAACTTTGGTTCTCCCGGGACACGCTCTCTCGTCTCGTCTCACCGCTGCGTCGGACAGAGACCGGGAGCCAAACCTGGGTTTGAATAAACGACTCTTTGCTTTTGCATCGGAAGAGGCTCCCTGGTGGGCATAACAGCGGCTCCACACTGTGCTCAGGGCCTGGGAGTTAAGCAGCAGGATGGTCCTGATGCCATAGAACTGGGCCAGCATCAGCTTCCTGTGCTGGGCAGAGATCCCCAGGGCAGCTCAGGCTGGACCCTGGGGGAGGTCCCTGAGGGGCAATAGGCCTTCCCCTCCCTTGGCTGCCTGCACTGAAGGGCACCGGGGACCCAGGTCTTTGCCACTCTGGCCAGACCGCTTTGATTGCTGCTCCAGCCCGACTCGCTTTGATCGCTGACCTGCTTTGACCGCTGCTCCAGCCGGACCCCCTTTGATCGCTGACCCGCTTTGATCGCTGACCCGCTTTGATCACTGCTCCAGCCAGACCCGCTATGATTGCTGACCCGCTTTGAGCGCTAACCTGCTTTGATCGCTGCTCCAGCCGGAACCCCTTTGATCGCTGACCTGCTTTGATTGCTGCTCCAGCCAGATCGCTGTGATCGCTGACCCGCTTTGATCGCTGACCCGCTTTGATCACTGCTCCAGCCAGACCCGCTATGATTGCTGACCCGCTTTGAGCGCTGACCTGCTTTGACCGCTGCTCCAGCCGGAACCCCTTTGATCACTGACCTGCCTTGATTGCTGACCCGCTTTGATCGCTGTCCCGCTTTGATCACTGCTCCCACCGACCCGCTTTGATGACAGCGGGAGCCGCCTTGAAAGCCTTAGCTGTTCCAGCGGGATCTGCTTTGATCCCTGCTCCAGCCAGACCCCTTTGATCGCTGCTCTGCCTGAGCAGCCTTCAAAGCCTTCCCTGCTCCGCTGCTTCCCGCCTACATATGCAAATTAACCACCATCTTTTTTGGCAGTTAACTGCCATCTTTGTTGCTAGTTAATTTGCATATGTCACTGATTAGCCAATGGGAAAGGTAGCGGATGTACGGCTAATTACCATGTTTGTCTATTATTAGATAGGATATATGGCATACTGCGGGCAGGGTGGGATAGCACCATCCCGCCTACCCTGCCCCCCTCGGGCCTACTATCTGTGACCTGGGGTGCCAGGTGTCTGGGTGCGACCCGGGGGCGGCCGGGCAGTGCAGCAGTGATCGGCCAGCCCGCCCAGGCTCCATCCAGGTATCCTGTGTGCTACCCGACCTGGTGTGGCTGGGTGGGCAGCAGCAATCCTCGAGCCTGCTGGGACATCTCGTGAGCGACCCTACCCAGGCCAGCCAGGTGGGGCAGCGGCGATCCTCCGGCCAGCCCTGGCATCCTGTGTGCGACCCAACCCAGGGCCACACCCCAAGCCCCAGATGGGCCCTGTCATGTGCCCCACCCGGGGTGGCGCACCAACCCCAAGATCAGCCCTGCCATGTGTGCGAGCCTGTGAGGCGGAGCAGGCAACAAGGGATCCTGCCTGCCATCTGATACCTGGGGAGCGGGCCTAAACCAGCAGGTGAAAATGCCAAAAATTAAAGACAATGAGAGCATCTTAAAGGCAACAAGAGAAAAAAAAAATTGTATTACCTACAAAGGAGCTCCTATAAAGCTGTCAGCTGACTTCTCATCAGAAACTATACAGGCATAAGTAATAAAAAGCATGGATCTTAAACCAGGACTACTATATCCAGCAAGGCTAGCATTCAAAATAGATGGTGAAATAAAGAGCTTCCCAGACCAAAAAAATAAAAATTTAAAAAGACTAAAGGAGTTTATCACCACCAAATGGGTTTGCAAAAAAGCTTAAGAAACTGCTATAATAAGAAGAAATAAAGAGAGAAAAAACATAGGCAAAAAAGCTTAAAATAGCAATTAATAAGTACCTATCATTAATAAAATTAAATATAAATGGATTAACTGCTTCAATCAAAAGACATAGGATAGCTGAATGGATACAAAACATGACCAAATACATGTATCTATAAGAGACACACCTCAGAACACAATATTCACATAGGATCAACATTCAAATGGAAATTTTAAAAAGCTGGTGTAGCAATACTCTTATCTGACATAATAGACTTCAAAATGAAGCCATAACAAGAGATAGGAAAGGTCACCACATAATATTAAAGGAATAGATCCAACAAGAGGATATAACCCTGGTAAACATATATACACCCAATATTTGAGCCCCTAAATTTATATACATAATTCTAGAGAACTTTAAGGGAAAGATCATCAGCAATACATTCATACTAGAGGACTTTAACACCCCACTGACTTCATGGCATAGATCGCACCAAAGAGGGAGCAATCACAATACCAGATGTCAAGTTATACTTCAAAGCCACTGTAATCAAAGTAACCTGGTACTGGCACAAGAACAGGCATATAGATCAATGGAACAGAACAAGATCCCAGAAATCTACCCAAACGATTACAACTCAATGAATATTTGACAAAGGAGGCAAGATCATAAAATGGAGTCAAGATAGTCTCTTCACTAAATGGTGTTGGGAAAATTGGACAGACACATGCAAAATAATAAAATTAGATCATCAACTTACAGCATACAAAATAATAAACTCAAAATGGATCAATGACTTAAATGTCAGTCATGAAACCCTACAAATCCTATAAGAAACCATCAGCAGCAAAATCTCAAACATCTCTCATAGAAATATATTAGCCAATACATAGTCTAGGATAGGAGTAAACAAAAGAGAAAATAAATAAATGGGACTACGTCAAAATAAAAAGCTTCTGCACAGAAAACAACAGCAACAACAAAAAAACCACACACAAAACAAACAAACAAAATGAACAAAATTAAAAGGGAGCCCACTGTATGAGAAAACACGTTTGGCAATGATACATCTGATAAAGGGTTAATATCTAGAATACATAAAGAATTTATACATATTAGAAAAGGAAGGCAAACAATCCAATTAAAAAATGCCCAAATGACCTAAATAGACAAGATGGACATAATGAAGGCCAATAAACAAATGAAAAATACTCAATGTCATTAATCATCAGAGAGATGCGAATTAAGACCACAGTGATATATTATTTCACACCAGTCAGAATGGCTACCATCAACAAATCAACAAATGACAAGTGCTGGTGAGGATGTGGAGAAAAGAGAACCTAGTACACTGCTGGTAGAAATGTAGACTGCTGAAGCCATTATGAAAAACAGTATGAATTTTCCTCAAAATATTAAAAATGAAACTGTCATTCGACCAAGTGATACCACTTCTAGGAATATATCCTATGAAAACCAAAACACTAATCAAAAAGAATGTATGCACTCCTATTACCATGGTGGCACCATTTACAATAGCTAAGATTGAGAAACAGCCCAAGTGCCCATCAGTAGATGAGTGAATAAAATACCTGTGGTACTTTTACACCATGGGATACCACTCAGGTGTATAAAGGAAGAAAATATTACCTGTTGCAACAACATGAATGGAAATGACTATTATACTATGTGAAATAAGTCCTTTAGAAAAGATAAGTGCCATATGATCTCATTCATATGTGGAATCTGATGAACAAATAATTTAACAAACAGAATGGAAACAGAAGCAGAGCTACATATAACAAACTGACAGCTGGGGACTTGTAGGGATTGATGAAATGAGGTGAATGCTTTAGTGGGGAGATGGAAGTGGGCAAAGATGGGATAAACGGTGACAAAAGTGATTCAATCTGCAGATGATGTTTTATTGAGTTATACAACACTTGAAACCTGTATCATTTTATTAACCAATATCAATGCAATAAATTCAATAAAAAGTACAAAAAACCCCCCAAAAAACCAAAACAACTCATTTCTTTCTTCTAGGTGTGGCTTAGTGTTTGAACGTAGACCTATGAATCAGAAGACTACAGTTTGATTCCTGCTCAGGGCACATGCCCTGGTTGTGGATTAGATCCCTAGTAGGGAGTGTGCAGTAGGAAGCAGATCCATGATTCTCTCTCACCATTGATGTTTCTATCTCTCTATCCCTTTTCATAGTCTCTGAAATCAATAGAAATATATGTTTAAAAAATAACTTCATTTGAGCATTGATGAGTTCTTCGTATTTTAAATTTTAAGAATAAAAAATAAAAAACTGTTTCCAAGTCATTCTATCTGTAAGAGAAAACCTTCAAAACATACTATGCTATGAATAAGTAAAAAATATACAATATAAAAATTACCAAGAATTTAAAACAAAGACACAGCAAAGTAATATTGAAAAATGTTTGAGAGGGAAATCAGTGTTTGAGCTGTAGAAAATTAAAAGCTATCCTTATTACACAAAACATAATTTTAGATACTGTAATCACTCTGTGGTAGCCACTGTAGAAAGTGCCAGACTTTTTAAAAATGATATTTTATAGTATACTTAATAGTAGTTATACTGGAATGAGGAAGAAGATGAAAAGTATAGGGAGGATTTTGAATCTCAAAAGGATATATACTAGTACATGCATTTTTTAGACAAATGGGGAAAACACAACTGAATATATGTAGATATTAGAATTATTAGCCATGATATAGAAAATAAGAATAAGTAGTAAATGACCCAGATGGAATTGGTAACATATAAGAAATTTTATTCACTTTGTCCATTTAACAAAATTCCCAGTGGAACAGATAAATATTAATTTGCAAAAACATGTTATGTTTTAATACATGCTATATTAACAAAGACCACTTTCATAGAAATTACAATCGGTATTATTAAAATTCTAGTTTTTATACTCTTATGCAGGGAGCTTGTCTTCTTGGATGGTATATGTGGGGGGTATAATAAAGTTGGATAGTGTGTAAGGCAATATCTTAGATGGTGTGATATGCTTTCTTCTCCCTCAGGAAAGTGGTAGATGGTATAAAAATGGTCTGTCTGTTCCTATTGCTGGTATGGTTTAGAGGAGATGGTGGTTGATAAAAATATTGGATACTATATCTACTTAATCTATTTCCTAATTAATCAAGTATACATACTGACTACATGTATATCCTTTGCTGTTCCAACATAAAATCAGTGGAATATACTGTGTTGCTTTTTCAGCTATGTAATTTGAAATATTAAGATGGAAGCAGGAACATGTTGAAGCTCTACTTTGCATCGATGAAGGAACATTAGGTTACAAACAACAATAAAGGACTTAGGCTAATTGAGGGAAAAAAACAAGAACTTATTGAAGAGTTACTGTGAAGGCTTAGTGACTTAAAGTCACAGTTAAAACAGCCAGGTCTTTCAAAAGAGAGGAATTGAAGCAAGTCGAGAGTGGCATTGGAGTTGCAGACATTGGATAACTCAGCACCACCATCATCATCACCCCTCAATCTCTGTCTCTTCTAATTTTCCAAGGTATCAGTACAGATTGGTCAAGCATGGATGGAGGTTTACCCCTAGGTCCATTGATGAAAGGCAGGTAGAAAAGTAATGACTTGCCCACATATTTGGCCAGAAAATGGAGCCTCATTTCAAAGGAAGAAGAAAAAAATACTAGTCAGATGAAACCAAGAGCAATGATAATCCCTCTCTTAGCTTCTTTGAACTTGTGCACAAACAGGTGCATATACAGTTCTTATACATGCATTTTCATGATGGATGGATGGAGAATTGAACAGTTTCAAGATAATGTGTGTATATACAGTTGTACAAAATGTCATAGTGCAGTTTTAAGCTTTAATAAATTCAGGAGGATAAATGCTTTATACTATAAAAATGTTTATGTAAAAAGGGAACTATTTTAATTTCCCTTCTATATAGTTTTGTGAATTTTGAATAATTATTTTAATTTTCTTTTTTTGTTTGCATATGAGTCTCTGTAGATGGCAGAGACACAAAAATTAAAAATGATCTTTGAAAATGAGTGAAGTTAAATAAGTGTAAAAACATGCAAATAAATAAACATGCAAATTGTTCTTCACAAGTTGGTAGCTTTTACCCTTCTAAAGGTATTAAGCTTAAATACTCACTAGGACACTTTGGACACCTGTATATCAAACATATCAGAACATTTTGAAACTGTTCATTTTGTGCTCCATCCTTCCCCATGAATATGTGTGTATAAGAAGTGAATATGCTGCTGTGTGTCCACAATAGAAGGTAAGCGGTGGATTATAGTTGCTTTTTGTTCCATCTGTGCAGTACCTTATTCTCTGTCACTAATATCTGTCTTCCAGTCAAGTAATTGTGCAGATGAATATGTTATAGGGAGATGTTGGAAAGAGGTATATCTTCATTTAAAGGAGGGATTTAGAAAAATTTGTAAAATTTTTTAAAAAGACCAATTTCATGGAAATGTGGGAGTCAGTGCAGTGGAGGGGTACTAGAATCTGTACTATTAAATCCTGTGGTGTCTACACTCTTGCATCAAGCATGTTTACGGATGGTATATGGGTGGGTATAATAAAAGAAGTAAGGGAGAGGGTAAGGCAGTATCTAGGATGGTGTGTTCTGCCTCTGGTCCCTCAGGTTTAGCATTAAAAGGGGCTGTCTGCTCAGATGGGTGGTGTGGTCCAGAGATGGTGGTGCCAGAAATGGAAAAAGGTTGTAAACTGTGTCTGTTGAAGGGAATGAAGCCTCCTCGGTGGAGTCTAACCTGCTTCACTTCCTCTCTTTTAGGGGCTGAAAAACAGTCTGTTTAGTTGTTCAAGTTTGTCTTCATGTCAAGATGTTTTTACTCCTGGCAACTCAATGTTGCTTTCATAAGTTTCTTGTTCTTCCTCTTAAGCCTTTTGGATTTCATACAAGCCATGGCTCGATGAAACACATGGCAGCTGAAGCCCTCCCTGATGCCATTCTCCACATGCTCCTTAAGGAGCTCCAAGTTAGAGAATACGTGGCAGCAAGCCATGCACCTGAACCCTCTGTGCAGGACCTTGCACAATGGGGCCCTGCGATAAACCACCAGATGTGGAGGTCTGGCGCTACAGTCAGCCTTCTCCCTCTCCCCTTGGGCTCGACTATCTACGCTGGGCTCAGGGAAAATGGGGAGATTCTTCCCAGGCATGTGAGAGAGGGGGACATTTTTTTGGACCTCTTTAATATAGGTCATTTCTTCTATTTTGGTCTTTTTTGAGGGAGGCTCCCATCCTTCCTCTGTCTCGCACAAGACAGCCACACCCCTTTTCATTTGTACATGCATATAGTAAATTTTCATGAGCCTTCGATCTGTTCCATGTACTAAGGACATAATGGGATCCTTATTACTAGCTGAATGTGAAGAAATGGAGGTATATGAATCATCAGAGGAACTCTTCGTTTGCACCAAGTCCTTGTGGACAAGTCTCTCCTTGATTCCTAGGAAAGAAAATTTCAAATATAAAAAAATTAGAATGGGTGTGTGACAGCTGTTGGAGTTATGATGACCATGATCTACGTGAGCAGGTGAAGTACATCTGTATCTGATATTTCAGAATTCTGTGTGTAGTGTGCTTTATCTGAGGTATTTACATGGTATAATTATGTGGGAATGAGGATGTAGGATTATATGCATGTACTTGTGGAGTTGTACGTATATTCTGGGACATATCTGAGAAGTGTTTGTTTACAATATATTTTATTGATTTTTCACAGAGAGGAAGGGAAAGGGATAGAGAGTTAGAAACATCGATGAGAGAAACATTGATCAGCTGTCTCCTGCACACCCACAACTGGGGATGTGACCGAAACCAAGGTAAATGCCCTTGACCAGAATCAAACCTGAAACTTTTCAGTCTGAGGGCCGATGCTCTATCCACTGCGCCAAACCAGTTAGGGCAAGAAGTGTTTTTTGATGTTGCTAAAAGGCAATGGCTAAGGATAGTGTGCATGTTTGTTATATGTTATGATAGCACATGTGAGCAGTGCAAGAATGGTACCGTTTATTACTATGAGAATGTGAGGCTGAAAATGTTAGAGGAGGTGTGTATGAGCTCTCAGAATGTTCAGCTCATGAGGGTCTGAAGGGCTGGTCGCTGACGTGCCATGTGGTTAGAGACACAGCAGAAGAAAATTAATTTCCTTCAGGACAAGAACATCTTTTAGAGTGTGACCTAAACAGGTTATCTCCGCGATGGGGATGTGAATTCTTTATGGAATTAGAGTGTAAATGGGTGAGTCTGAAAGTGATTGTGTGAAGGAATGAAGGTAAGGGTGTATTTAGGTAATGCTATTAGAGACAGGGAATAAAGGCTTGTGTATTTGAGAGAACAAGTGAAAAGAAGGAGAAATGGGGCAATAGCATATATGAAGGAGTTTGGATGTATGAGTGTGTGAGGATCTGAGTTTGTGCTCATTGAGGGGAAGGTTCTGAGTTATCTCCCATAGACATGTCAGCACTGCCCACTACCCCAACCACAGTGGTCCCACTGCTGCTATATTGGAAATTTGTGCTGAGGGACCGTGCCCTTTCCTGGAAGGCAAACTCCCTATGGGACCCTCTGCAGAAGCCATAGTACTAGTCATCTTCCCTGAGCCCTTTCCTGGTTTTGAGGGAAAAGTGAACTAAGTAGAGAGTAGGCAGAGCAGCTGAGCTGCATCTCTTGACCAAACCCAAGTCCCACCTTTGTTTATTCCTTACCATCGTCATTAAGACGGGGAAGCTTCGATGGTGAGGAAGCACAGGTGAAATATTCACTGGAGGATGCATTTTCCCCTACTGCCTGACTACAGCCTGGGGCCTCCACACGTGACTCAGGACAAGGAGTATTCTGTTGAGTGTTGCGGTATCCTGGGCAATGGAATAAAAAAGAACATTGAGATGACGCATTGTGGGGGCTCTGTGTCAATTCAAAAATTACATGTTAGGTGGACATTATATGTCAGTCATTATCACTTCACATGACATTACTCTCACAGAAATTAAGGACACTTTTCCATTTAAAATTCCATTTATTCCAAACTATAAGTAAACACATTAAATGGTGAGTTTGGTGGATGTCAGTGGGAGTGGGTGTCTTGTATATGATTATTTTAATGATCTATATGGGTTATCAAATCTTAGAACCACGCTTGAATGCAGGAACTACAACATGGATATCAACTCTATTTTCTCATCAAAAATTGTACCAATAGGGTATATATGGTACGAGGTTTTTTTTTTTTTTTTTTTTTATTTTATTGATTTTTTACAGAGAGGAAGGGAGAGAGACAGAGAGTCAGAAACATCGATGAGAGAGACATCGATCAGCTGCCTTCTGCACATCCCCCACTGGGGATGTGCCCGCAACCCAGGCACATGCCCTTGACCGGAATCGAACCCGGGACCCTTCAGTCCACAGGCCGACGCTCCATCCACTGAGCCAAACTGGTTTCGGCTATGGTACGAGTTTTAAGAAGCATTCTGCATGCATATGTATCTATTCTTATTGATATCTATATTGAGTTATAAATAGAGATGTATAAAGATCAATTTTTATTGTTAAGAATTTAACTGCTAATTGATATGTCACTGTTCCTTTCTCATTGTTAACAAAGCTCAATGCTCATTCTTTAACTGTTTAAGATTATCATCATGTCTTATGAATGTGCCTGGTAAATATATCATTTCCATTTTTAGCATATGATATAGTGAGTGTAACATGCTTGGTATTTAAGTTCATAATTTGTTGGTTAAAACTGGGTTAAGATTGAATAATGTGTGATTGATTTGTTGCTTGCAAATCTGAATATGGGATGAGTTTTGTGTGAATGAGGATAGTATGTATACTTTGTGTCTGTGTGTAAGTTCAACACATGTTTATGCATGTAGATTCTTTTACTCTCATTTCAGATTTTTCTGTGTGTTGAATATGTCATGCAGTTTAGGTATGGTATGTTATTACTGAGAATATTCTCTGTGAGATTGGTGGAATTAGTGTATTTGCGAAGTGCAAGGAAATGATGAAAGGATGTGATGATGTGAAAATCAAGATGTATAAGAGAAAGAATACCTGGGCTTTGAAAAAGAGAGTGAGGAGAAGTGTGTGTAAGTAAGGTGTGCAGTAATATGAGATTGCATTAGAATGTAAAGTGTGAAAAATTGAGTTCTGAAGGGATTAAAACTGAATATGGAAACTCAGGCCTAGCAGTCTCACTCTTAAGCATTCACCAAACGGAAATGTGTCCATATTGAAAAAATCATGTAATAGAATGTTCAGAACAGCAGCTTTTTAAGTAATCCCAGGCTCATAGGAACCAAAATGCTCAGAAAAGTGTAATCAATAAAGAAATTATATTCATGCAATGGTATATAGAATGAGCAAACTAATATCACATGCAATGTGAATAAACCACACAAATATAATGATGAGAGAAAGTAATCAGATACAAAGTATATATTGTTCCCTTCTGTTTAATGAAATTTAAAAACAAATGCTTGTCTAGTGTGTTAGGAGTCAGAGAAATTATAACTCATTGTATGGTACAGACAATAAGAGATCACGGAGAATGTAGACGCACATGGAAACTATAAGGTAATGAATGATGGGGAGAGTGGGAACAATGCAACCGATCAGGGATGACTGCGAATGTAAAACATTGCCTATGGAAATATATGGATGTGATGTGATCTTCAACTGGGTATCTCTGTACTCTTCCTTAAGTGCAGTTCCTGAGGATCCTGCCACTTGTGTCTGTTTTAGGTTATCAGTGCTTCACACGTTCACTGTAACATAACATGGCTTGTCTGACGCATAGAAACATAATCTTCCACTTTTCTCTGATAAAACTCTCATCCCTTTTGGTTCCCTCCTATTATTTCCTCAAACGCTATTCTCCACTGATCTCCTTGCACACGCTCTAGTCCTTTTCAGTGTTTCCCCGTGGAATGCATTACTTCCACTGCTGATCACATTGAAAATGATGCAGAAGTGTTTGAGTTTTTGTACTGAGCAGCCTTGTGTGGACTAATGGGCAGAACCACTCAGCTCAACTCTTGGTTCTGTCTACATCCCCACCCTCATGTATACTATTCAATAGTCCCTTCTTCCCAGCACCAGTTAGCCTGTCTTTATAAGAGATGTAGGATAAATTGTCCGAAGAAGAGGCCTTCCATGCTTTCTGGCCTTGAGTTAGGGCCACTGCCATATATCTGTGCTGCAAAGTATCTTCTTTTAAACTCAACTTTGCAAATAAATAAAAATAATACAGATGTGGTCCATGTTTGTTATCTGTGTATTTATCTGTCCATTAAAACAAACAATAAGAGCCTGCTATGTGACCTGTTCAGTGAGCACACACAGCCCTCTCTTCATGGAAAGTGTAAAATGGTTCCCATGAAAATATTAAATGCACAGAAATATGCATTGTGTCAACATGTGTGATGGGTGACTGGCTTTGCGCAAAAAAAAGGTTATGTTTAAATGGAACACAGACTGCTATCTCCTTTCTACCTGGACATACAATTATGTTATATTTATCAATTTCCCTTGAAGGTAGTTCTCACCAGGAGATTACACTTATACAATGAAAACATAATGGAAATTACATGTGCCACTAACAGGCATCACCATACAAACCTTCAGTGTGCCCCTCCATGATCTTCCGTTTCCGTGCTGACCGGGACACAGGCATATTAAGGGCTTCAAGATAGGACACATTTTGTTGTAATTGATGGATTTCTAGGAAAGGAAGTTTCAAACATAAGAAAACTAGAATGTGTTTGAAGGCTGTGGGAGCATGTAGAGTGAGAAAACATCTATTTGTGATATTTCAGAATTCTGTGTGTGGTATGCCTCACCTGAGGTATTTATATGGTGTAACTATGTGTGTGGTATGCTTTATTTGAGGTATTTACGTGGAATAATTATTAAGATATAGCATTGTATGTATGTTTGTGTGGAATTGTATGGATGTTCTGGGATATATCATATGAGCGTTTTTGATATTGGTAAAAGGGAATGGTAAAAGTTTTGGTGTCTGATGTGGCTTATGGATTATAAAGATAACAGATCAAAGTTCATTTCTTTTAAGGCATCTGAGTTGTCAAGTGTTTGGCCTAGAATGAGGGATTTAAAACAGAGTATCTGTGTGATTGCATGTAAATTATTTATAGATTTAGTGTGTAATTGGGCGACTGTGACGGAATGAAGGTAAGAGTGTACCTAGGTAATGCTACTAGAAAATGGGAAGACAGGTGTGGAATGAAGGCCTGTGTATGGAGAGAAAAAGTTAAAAGGAGAAATGGGGACTTACCTGGTATGAAGGAGTACAGATGTGTGAGTGTGTGAGGAGGATATCAGTTTGTGCTCACCTGAGGGGCAGGTTCTGAGTAAACTTGTAACGCCTATCAGCACTGTCCACTACCTCAGCCACAGCTGTCCCAGTGCTGTTATGTTGGAAATGTGTGCTGAGCGACCTTGCCCTGTCCTTGAAGGCACACTGCCTACTCGTGCCTCTGCAGAAGCCTTAGTATTAGTCTGTGTGCCCTGGATCCCTTTCCTGTTTTTGCTGGGAAAGTGAAATTAGTAGAGACTAGGCTAAGCAGCTCAGCTGCATCTCTTGACCAAGCTCAGATCCCGCCTTTGTATATTCCTTACCATCCTCATCATGATGGGGAAACATAGATGGTGCAGTGACACAGGTGAAATATTCAGAAGAAGATGTATTTTCTCCTGCTGCCTGACTACAGACTGGGGCCTCCACAAATGACTGAGGCACAGCCTGTCGAATGTTGTAAGGTCCTGGACAATGGGATAAAAAAGAACATTGAGATAAGGCATTTTGGGGGGTCTGTGTCAATTGAAAAACTACATGTTGAGTCAGCATTACAAGTCAGGCATTATTACCACACATGATAATTGTTTTCATAAAAATTAAGATGGCTTTCCCATTTAAAATCCTATTTACTCTAATCTCTAAGTAGATACTTATTAAAACTGTGTTTGTTGGATGTCAGTGGGATTGAGTAACTTGTATGTAATATTTCTGGTGATGTGTATGGATTATCATATACTTAGAAGTATGCCTGAAACATATGCCCCTTCCACCATGCTCTTCTTTTTCCTAATTAACTGGTATGTTGATATCCTGGGGTTCTATTTGAAAGCTGCATGTTAATGATAACAAAGATTATATCAGCTCAGGCCCATGAATAATCTCATGGAAGAGACTTGCCCTAGTGGCCTGCATAAACTGTATATGCTAATATGTCATGTAAGCAAGTAGATCCATTTGTTTATAGGTCAATGAAGACTAATCTAATGAAGTAGAGATACGTGTTTGTGAGAGGCAAAAAAAAATATTGTACTGGTACATAATTAGTTGGCAATTATGTCAGGTTAATATCTATTTTCCGTGGTTTATTTATGTTCTCTATGTGTGTAATATTCTTTATGAGTGTATATGTGAATAGGTTTGATTGTATTTTTCCATGTCTCATAGTTTACGTTGATAACATCTATAATATGCACTATTGTTTTTTAAAGTAAAATTAATACAGCCCTTTCAAAAGGTTCATTGGAGGATGCAGAAATCCCAAACAACTTGGAAATATCAGTCCTCTTTAGGAATGTGAGCTACCATTGGAACTTTGAGGTTGGCGCCATTCTTTTTTCCTCCCACCACTGAGCAAGGTTCTTCCTCATAGTGGTTGCTTGTTTACTTTCAATCTCCATAGTAACCAAACTATTTCAGTTTTTCATTTTTCCATAAAGAGCCAAAATATCTCCTTAATTAAACCATCATTGTTCAATGATGTTGTGTGTGTGTGTGTCTGTGCGTGTCCCATTTTTTCTTATATTTCCCATAGGAGCCCGATATTTACATCTTCATAGCCTAAAACTATTTATCTTTACCCCTGGGTAAATAAATTCTTTCTGACATTATACCCTAATCTCTACACAACCAGTTTCAAGTGTTCAAAGTTCTTTCCCCTTCCCTCCCCTCCCCTCCTTCTTCTCCCTTACCTTTCTTCTCCTCTACCCTCCCCCTCCTCTCTCTTTCTCTGTGTCTCCCTTTTTCTCCCATTCTCCATCCCTCCCTTCATCTCTCCTCCTTTCCCTTCCTTCCTATCCCTCTGTCACTCTCTCCCCACCTATCTCTCTCTCTCTCTTTATCTCTCTCCCTCTGTTCCTCATTACAACAAGGAATTCTCTCAATTTAGAAAACAGTACCTGGTTATCCTATGCCCCAAGGATGTGCTTAACACATACCTCTTGAAATCCTTGCAGTTTTGAGGAAATACTCACTTTCCAGATGTTTCCTTTTTTCTTTATACTTCATGGTTCAACTCTGTAAAGAGTCACTCAAATCAGGCACCTTTCACCCAAGCTCTACTCTCAGAATGTCAGTTGATGATGTTAAAGAATTAAATTATAACAAGCAAAATTAATATAAATAAATTAAAGTTAATAACAAGTCACTTGAGAGACCTTCTCCCTCACCAATCACTATTCTGACCAGTGCCTAGGACACCACCAGGACAGTTACGATGCCAGTCATCGCTATGGTTTCAGCAGTGTTCCATGACCTGTGCATGACATCACTGCACTCCAGGCACCAGCTAGTATTCACAGGACTGCAGGACTTTCACATCCATGGACCAGAGTGATTTCTTTAACCAATGGAAACTCTGCCATGAACTTGAATTTCTTTTAATCGTTTACTCCATATCAAAACCATAGGATAGGCGAATTGAATGAAGCAAAGGCAATTATTTTATAGGGTAATCACATGAATAAATGTCTCCAATGGTGAGGCTAAGCAATACCGGAGAAAACTAGGCTTAGAACCATGCTTGTCTCACAGAAATAGTATTGCTATTTATATCCTATGGGCAGTATTATTTAACTAATGTAAAAACGTAATTATATGTGAGGTTATATTGGTCTATATGTGAGGATTTGAAAATATCTCATAATTCCTTACAATTCTAAAATTTATCAAATATCCCCCACTATTAGGAATAATCTCATATATTTTAACAACAAGCCATTATCCCTTTTCCTACTCTTTTCCTTATCATTTCCCCAGAAGCTTGGGAAAAAGGAAGCCTCTGGCTCTTGTCAAGAATCCTTTTCTTGTCAAGTCCAAAGGTCTCATTCACCAGGCCTCTGTTAGGTCCCAGGCTATGTCTTCTGGAAACAGCTGGGCTCTGTCCAGGGCTTGAACTCTATATAGTTGCTCCATTCTACATCCCACCCAACACAGAATATGCCTCCTCCATTCAGAGCAATATATATTTACTTCCAAACCACAGCAGTTACATTAGAACCAGGCCATTACTTAGCCTTCTTCAGTCTTCTTTACCTTCAGTAGGCCCTGCCTTTGGGGGTAAAGAACTCTTACCCCACTTAACCATGGGCAGTATTTTCCAGTGCTTGAAATCACACCAACACATTATTAGACTAATGCATAAAGTGAATTTTGTGTTCACAAATGCTCATAATAATGGTGTCAATATTTCTGGATCCCTAATGCTACTGCATTAGTTTCCACTCTTTTTGACCAGCATGGAGTTTTGCCTCACTACTTTCAACTATGAATTTTGAAGCGTGAAAAAGAGAAAGTTTTGAACCTCAGATACGAATCCATCTGTATTCTTGGTTTTGCACCCCTGGTTGAGAATGAATCTAAAGTCAAGAATTTACACAAGAAAAAATCACTTTGGTAGTCATAATCCTATGTACACATTTGTAGGTAATCAATGCTATTGTCCTCAGCTCCATTAATTTTTAATACACTAAAATTAAAGACTGAGTATTTCTCTACAATAAATAATCAATAAAATTAAGATAATTTTCAAAATAGGGGTCAAGTATAATGAACAAGGAATAAAAACTATGCTTTTGACTTGAGTCTCAAGATTTACTGTGAAATGTGGGGAAATCATGGAATATTTTATTTGCAGCAGAGATGCTAAAAGTTTGTTTATTTGTAAAATACAATGTGAAGACAATTTAACCATTTGACATCTAAGTATGTGTCAAATTCTGACCCCCAAATGACACTAGTAGAGAAATAACAAATATTTGAGATAAATGTAAGCTTTTCAAAATAAGAAGTAATAGAATAAAAGAGATATTAATTTGCCCTCCCAATAGTGAAAGATTAACTACCTAAAATATTTTGTCAAACATTAAACTTAACTACTTTAATGTTACCCTCCTGAGACTGAAAATAAAACCCACCATATTGAAACCAGCTTTATTTGAGACACAGAAATTTAGCATTTTAAAAATTATCGGAATAATGTATTCCTAAACACCAATGAGAAAAATATACTAACAACAAGAAAACTAGCCACAAATAAAGCAGCACTGATTTTAAAACTACATATATTATTCAAACCAAATTAGTCTGCAATGGGTTCATTCCTCTGCAAAGGAAGACATTTGTGAAATAGTAAAAACTCTAGTGTTAAAGATATTTAAGTTTAAAAGAAATCAGATTGTAATGCATTGGTAACCTCCATTTTCAGGATATTAACCTGAAAACCATATGCACAAATAGCCCATATTTTAGTCACAGAAGTACAAAAAATTTCCTTAAAAAATTAAACTTGGTAAATCTTTATAGACTTTTACCTAGGATTCAAAGGATGTAAAAATTCATATATATGTACATATAAAAAGTAACTTGTGCTTTGTAATTTCATATGATAGAGGTTTATTTATTTAATTATTTTTAAATATGTTTTATTGATTTAAGATAGAAGAGAGAGAGAGAGAGAGAGAGAGAGAGAGAGAGAGAGAGACATTTATTTGAGAGAGAAAAATCCATTGGCTGCCTCCTGCATGCCCCCGTTGGGAATCAAGTCTGCAACCTAGTCACTTGCCTTGGCTGTGAATTGAACAAGCACATTTTGGCTACATGGGATGACATCCAACCAACTGAGACACATCCACCAGGGCAGATGTAGAGATTTATTTTTTTAAGTCTATTTAACTTAATGGTACAACTAAAAGATAACATGACATTTTTCACCAGCATTCAAAGAAACGATTAAGTCCTGGCAGGTTTTTCTCAGTGGTTGGAGCATTGGCCCTTGGACCAAAAGGTCAGGTTCTAGGCTAGGGCATGTACCTTGATTGCAGGCTCAATCCAGGGCCCCAGTAACCATGTATGCCAGAGACAGCAAATCAATGTGCCTCTCTCAGATTGATGCTTCTCTCATTCTCCCATTTAACTCTCTCTCTAAAAATGAAATAAAATAAAATAAATCAAATCAAATCAATGGAAAAAATATTGTCAAGTGAGTATTAAAAAAAAAGAAACAGTTAAAAACATGGGGACATTTTGGGTTTTACTCTACTTACAAGCTAAATATTTAGCTGCCACACATTCATTACTGCTGGCAGAAGACACAAGTTCTCTGAGACAGGGACAAAGGATGTTATTTCTTGTGTCCCAGAAGCCAGAAGGATCATGATATTCATATTTGCTCAAATGCAGATATTACACTTGCTGAAGGTTGCATTAGAGCTGAGTCAGCCCCTGAATCCCAGGTCCTTTTGTTAGTCATAGCAGCAGTTCATTGGAGATGATAAGGCTCTTGGTACACACACAATACCCTCTGAGCTCACTGTGGGCCAAGCTCTCAATAAATGGTTTTCATCTATTATCTGATGAAATTTTTAAAATAAGATAATAAATAAGAGCTATTGATATTTCCAGAGGAGATGATATAACTTAAGCAAATGGGGCTTACTTACCTTCAGCCCACAAACAAGGAATCCTAGATCCCTGGTTCTAGAGCTCATAGTTGTAATCACGCTGCTAAAGCCCTTTTTCCGTGATAAAGTTACTCCTAATCGGGGTAAACTGAGAGACAATTGGTCAAATTTCTTTTGAAGAGCCCTAAAAATATAGATAATGATTACATGTAATCCCTCTAATTGGGATTACCTGAGATTGACAAATTTTGCTATTTTATTTAATTATAATGAGAATGATGTTCAAAGATAGTTTATACATATTGCAATGAATGATTATGTAATATTTCCAAGCTTTTTTGTATCATAGTGGTTGCTTCTTGGACCAACAACATCACCAGGCAAGTTGTTAGCAAATTTCAAGCACACCACCCCCAAGGAATCACAAACTCTGAAAATGTGTACAAGCAAAGTGTTTTAACAAGCCCTCCTGCATATTGTGATACTTGGTAAAGTTTAAGAATGACATCTGGGGAAGATTTTAGCTGGCTTACAAATCAGGGAAACAAAAAGCAGTTTGAAATGGGGAGGGGATATATTATGAAAATGGATTGAAACAATCTATAAAGAGTGGTTGCTATTAGTTCTCTTCCAACTACTTAAAAAATATTCTGATACCTACACGTTTTCCTTCACTGGAAATTTAAAGACACCTCTCATTTTTTTTCTAAAATAATTTAAACAGCATGAATGAAAATTTCTACAACTGCGAATTAAAAATGGTCTTTAAATTGAAACAAGCAATTTCTCACTTACCCCACAGTGAGGACCACCACTCAACAAATCCTGCTAATAGTCACAGAGATTCCAATTGGCTTTTTATGCTTCACTCCAAAATTTTGTACAAGCCAAACTATAAATTAAAGTTAACTAATAAAGACATTCATGTTCAGACATGCAAAGCCTCAAATACACTCTTTCTCAGAAAACTCCAGGAGGTTTTACTCCACTAAAACAAGGGAGTAGACCAAAGGAAGAGGAAGACCCAATATCCATTGAGTAGACCTTCTAATAAAAGTAGAAAAAATATATTCCGTAAGTATATTGGTGCAGAAGACTTAGCAAGTAAACATCACAGATTATTTCTTTAAGGGGGACGACTATAGCTGAAAAGTCTCCAAGGAAAAAATGGAAGTGATAGGTTATCAAATGTAATTTGAAAGTGGCATTCAAATAAGTTTTATATTACTGTTGAATAATTGGACATCAAACTAGAAATGGGGGTGGGAGATGGCTCCAGACAACAACCCTTCTTCTTTTCACAGTCAGATGTTTTCTGGGCACCTTTCTCCACTCAGGTCCTCTGGGATGGCCATCCCAGCTTGGGTTTAGACCCCATTGCTCTCAGTGGGAACCGCCCACAGCTGAAATATCCCTCCAGAAATTCAGCTGCTGCCTATGGATCCCAGCAAGCTCTTCTGCACCTCTGTCCTACCAGTCTCTATGAGGTCTCCACTTTCCATGCTTGGTTTACAGGTTCTCTCCAGCTAGTCTTCAGTTGATTACTCACTATAATTTTTTTCTATATTTTAGTTGTAATTCCAGTTTAATCCTGGGAAAGTGTCAGTGTAGCTTCCACTTACTCCTCCACCATTTTGGAACTTGATGTTTGTCTTGTTGACTATGATTATGATTTTATGTTTCCAAAGAGAGTGTTTTGATTTCACAAAGTGGACTCTATGAATCTTTCATTTATTGTTCCTAGATTTATATTCATACTTTGATTTCTGTGTTCCTTGGTTAAAAGTCAAATTATCTATATTCTTTTGGGGCTACCTTTTTTTAAATTGCTTTTATTTTTTTTAAATTTTTTAAATTCTTTACTGCTGAAAAAATATTTGCCTTTTAAAGCAAGTGATGGTCTGGGGTATTGATCCAATTTTATTTTTTATTTTCCAAATAGTTTCTTTTTTCAGTTTCTCCAATTTCATTTACTTAAATGTTCATCATTTACTTAGTAATTGCTCAAGTCCCCACCATTGGTTTAACATTTTTATCATAGACTAAATTTTATACGCATTTAGGTCTAATTCTAGGTTTTTCTTAGTCCATTGTGCCTTGCTTTCTTGATCTCTGTATCTCTTTAAATGATGCAAGGCCGTCTTGAATATAAAGCCGTGTAGTAGACTTTAATGGTTCATAGGATTATATTCCTTCTACTGCTGTTGTCCCCCTGCCCTCCAGGAGACTCTTAGCTCTTCTTCTTGTTACTTTTTAATTTGTACTTTAGAATCAATTATCTTTTATAGAAAAAATTAAAACAAAAATATTTTTTTGGTATTTAATTTGGATTGCCTTATATTTTTATCTTACAATTTATATATCTGATATTTTTATGATACTGTAGTCATTAGCATAGAGTATTTTTCCACTTGTTAAATCTACTTTTGAGACTGTCTTAACATAATTTACTGAAAGAATATATTTTCTTTGTCAGTATTAGATTTAGACATTATTGTAAATGAACTTTTCCTATTATATCTTCTAGTGGGTATATTTAAGGTTTAGATGTGAAGGCAATTGATTATTATTTTTAAAGCTGTGATGATAGCAATACCACATGTGAAAAAATAGTTGAGATTTTATTTCATTCATTTTAAATCTTTAAAAAGTTTATCCTGTACTACCAGATATTTTTCCTTAAAGAAATAATCAGGTACCTGGAAACATGTTGATCCTTTTGGTCTAGCCTTTAAACTTTGTGGGTGGGATCAAAGCTAGATTTATTCTAGGGTTCTATGGTTAAATTATTCCTTCCCCTCTATTTAGACAAGACAATTCCAGTGTTTTAATCAATGTCCACTGGTTTATGAGGTTTTCCTCCTGGCTATTAGATACAGGCATTTTTTCATGCAAAGTGACCATGGCAACAGAGAGGGGAGACTTACTCATGAACTCAACAACATGGATTACTGTACTCCTCAACAAGGTTGATTGGTTTAGTGCACTGCTAAATGCCCAACCTATGTATAGTGGAGACTAGCAATGCTGAAATAATTCTATTTTGCAGTGGGGAAGCTGTTCTTGTAACTGTTATCAGGTTGATTATATTGGATCAGGCACTGTTTCCTCTAGTCTTTCCAGGGTTTAATATTTTCCCTAGCCTTAATTATTTGTCATATGTATTCCTTTGCTAGTACTCAACTGAATATTTAAGTGGGACTCTCTCATAACTCTAGGCAACACTCTGGGCAACTCTCTTATTTTTGTTATGCCTTACAAGTTCTTTGTTTCTTGGATGTCTTGGACTCCCAACTCTGTCTCCACAACTTCGGAACTTCAGGAAGCTCTACCTGTGTATTAGCTATGATATTTTCTCTATGTTGTAGAATGGAGCAGTAGTAGAACTTTAGGTTTTCTGTCTCTCTAGAATGACCGTTTTTCACTGCCTGATGCTTTCTGTGCTATTATTTCATATATTTTGTCTCTAAAAATAAAATTGCGTAATTATTGATGACACATTTTGCATAGATATAATAATTTATTATTTAATTTAGACACATAAATTGCTATTCTCTGCCAATTTTGAAAGATTCATCTACATATCCCTTCCTCTGATTAATTTATTACTAATCCTTTAATCTTGTAATATTTAAATCCATGACCATATGGCAAAATTATTAGCCACTGTCCACATATATATACTATACATCTATCTGACCCTTTATATATTCATACTAATTGATAACAAAATTTATTGCTTTAAATTTTTACTGGGAGGATATTCTTTAGCATTATATTTAAAGACCATATCTGTAAGTGACTATATTATTTTGATAATCTATTTCTGACTGGTACCAGAAGATTGGACAAATCCATCTATGTCAGGCAAAATAATGGCCAACAAAGAAATCCACATGCTAATATCTGGAACCTTGGAATATTTTATTATGTTACATGGCAAGGGAGGCTTAAGTGGAAGATAGAAATGTGTTTCCCAATCAGCTGACCTTGAGGTGAATAAATTATCTTAGATTGGCTCAATGTAATAATAACAGTCCTTTTAAGAGAAAAAGTGAGGCAGGAAGGTCAGAGAGTTTGAAGACACTATGCTGTTCTTCTGGCTTTGGAGATGGAGCAAGGGGTTGTGAGTGAAGGAATTTAGGAGATCTCCAGCACCTGGAAAAGGCAAAATAACACATTCTTGCCAGTTCCTCCAGAAGGAATGCAGCCCTGCTGAACACCTTGATTTCTAGGCCAGTTATAACCATTTGGGACTTTTGAACTCCAGATCTGTAAGATAACAAATTTGAGTTGCTTTATACCACTAAGCAAATGGAAGCTAATATGCTATTTTTTCCCTTTGCTAACTGATCATAACAAACATCCCATAATATATAAGAATTAATTGAGGAAGAAATGGCAATGCAATATAAATGGTTACTGTAGAAATATGAAAAACTTGCTCATGCAATTTACTTGAGTTTTCATAACGATTAAGATCTCATATCAAATATTCAACTTCTTTAAGAATGAGCACTGCTATTTTCACTAAAAATTATGATTTTGTGGGTTATAAAAGATCTAGTTAATAAAAAGCAAATCAGGGATATTGGTTCTTTAGTATCCCATTGTTAATAATCAGTTTCTACCAATGTCCAATAGCAAAACAAAAGTTTTTCTCAAAGAATTATATTTAATTGCAAAAGAAGGATGTATTTACCTCACAGCCTGAGGTACTGTACTACAGTTCTCTTAGTGGGACTTTCAGAACTCCATACAACAAGCTACTTGCTATTTCACCAGAGCAGAAGAAGGAAGCATAACATAAACCACCATAAAATATCTGGACTTTTTTAAGAAATATATTTTATTGATTATTTACAGAGACGAAGGGAGAGGAATAGAGAGTTAGAAACATCCATGAGAGAGAAATGTCTATCAGCTGCCTCCTACACACCCCCCACTGGGGATGTGCCCGCAACCAAGGTACATGCCCCTGACTGGAATCGATCCTGGGACCTTTCAGAACGCAGGCCGATGCTCCATCCACTGAGCCAAACCAGTCAGGACTACCTGGACTTTTTAAAGCCCAGTATTTCTACCCAACATCCTGGAATCTAGACAATAAATCTAGTTTTTCTCATCCTTGAGAAAGAGAAAACACTAGGAATTAGGTGGTAGATTTGACAGGTAAAGGGGTCTCATAAGAAACTCCACTCTTATAAACCTATATATTGTACTATATATTGAGAAAAAGATTTCCCAGGTAATTTACAAAGCTCATTACACATTTTTCAGTAAATTTGTTTACCATAATAACCTTCTTACATGGTCACTAATACAATGAAATAGTAAAGAATAGGACATGATCCAACAGCAATAAAATTATAGCTAAATAGACAAGGAATGCTATTAGTTCATATTTAAAAATATCTAAGCAAATTTTAGTTCCTTTGTGCTTTTGAACCAGCATCTGCACAATAAATACAAATACACGTATCTTCTGGCTTTCTAGACATTTTTCCAATTAGAAAAAACTTTATTAGATATTTTATAAAATAGAGAAACTTTATATTAAAAATAATCAAAGTATTTTGTAGAGGAAACAACTAAGTGGAAAAGGAAGTAAAATTGTACAAACTATTTGGATAATCTCCTAGGATACAGGGTAGAGATTATACAGGATAAACAATTCTCTGATATAACCTGGTATATTTTTGAGAATTAGAGTAATGATAATAAATTATATATTATGAGCATGAGTATAATTTTACAAAGGTATGTACTGCTTTTAATTCAGAGCCCTGTTGTTTTACCCAAGTTTCTGTGTCTACATTGTGTTTTCTATTTTTAGTGAATAACTTCAGAATAAGACTGCCCTTCCTAAACATTTATCATGGCATGAAAAAAAATTAATGGTCTCAATAAATTATAAATGCTTTTAATTATAAATTATTCAGAAGTTGATAAATCTTGAATCTTTGTCATATTAAAAACTTCAAATTATTATTTGCTTATTTACAAATATCTAAACCAACAGTTCTCAAAGGAAAGCATTTATTTCACACCACAGCCATTTCTAATCTTGAAGCTATTTAGGTTTTTTGCACAAATTATAATAACGATTAGGTGGGGGTGTGCCCGCAACCAAGGTACATGCCCTTGACCGGAATCGAACCTGGGACCCTTCAGTCCGCAGGCGGACACTCTATCCACTGAGCCAAACCGGTTCAGCCAATGCACAGTTTTTTAAAAAATTCTGCAAACCTTCTGTAACTGAAAAGGGAAAATAGTGACTTTAATTCAGAGAAAGGCTTAGCAGACTGCAACACTTGAGAGAAGCACATTTTAAATATATATATATTGATTTCGAAGAGGAAGGAAGAGAGATAGATAAATACATCAGTGATAAGAGAGAATCTCTGATCACCTGACTCCTGAATGCCACACAACCCAGCCATGTGCCCTGACCAGGAATTGAATCATGACCTCCTGGTTCACAAATCGATTCTCAGTCACTGAGCCTTGCCATCAGGGCCAGAAGCACATTTTTTAAGCAAGAAATTATGAATAGTTTATAACAATTTAATATTTAATGAAACACATGGTTATAGTATGGAAAATACAGAAAAAAATAAAAATAGTAACTCTTTGGTTAACAGAGAAAATATAAAACAGTAAATGGGTGATGTTAAATATAAAACATAACCAAAAGTTATTAACTTTGTTGTCCTTCCCACATAGGAGATTTTGGCAAAGATTAGTCTTATACAGCTGACAACAGGTTAGATATGAAAAGATTACAGCTCAGACAAGTAAGAAAACTAGTGTTAATGTTTCTTAAATTTAAGACATGCAGATGAGCTCACAATATTGGAGAAATAATATTAAAAAGGCATCAAAATAGCTTATAAACATAAAAAAGCTGTGGTAGATTTATACAGATGCACTACTATCCTATCTAGTAATAGACATACATGGTAATTGACCGTACCCTCGCTATGCCTCCCATTGGCTAATCAGCATGATATGCAAATTAACTGCCAACAAAGATGGCGTCTAATTTGCATACTGCAGGCAGGGCGGGACAGCACCATCCTGCCTGCCCCGCTACCATCCGGGCCTGATATTTGCCACCCGGGGGAGTGGGGCAGGACAGCGCCATCCCACCTGCCCTGCTGCCATCTGGTCCTGCTATCTTAGACTACGGGTGGCAGACTTCCCGTGTGCGTCCCGATCCCGGGCGGCTGGGCAGGGCTGCAGCGATCAGCCGCTCTGCCAGTGTGTCCCATGTGCGACTCGGGGGTGGGCGGGGGCTCAGGTGAAGCAATTATCCCCCTGCCAGGGACATGGGGCCCTCTCTGGGAGAGAGAGAGAGAGAGACAGAGAGAGAGAGACAGAGAGAGAGAGAGATAGGGAATTAGGCACCCCGCATACCTCCCTGATCGACCACTGTGAGTCCAAGCCAGAGAATGCTGCCTTCAGGCCCCAGCTCCAGGTCCCTCACCCCCACCCCAGGCTCCAGAGCACAGTGCTGGCCAGGGGGCACCCAGGGGTTCAGGAATGCAGCGTGAGGGCCTGCACGACATGTGGGGGCTGTGTTTACACCGCCAAATTCCCACTTCTGCCCTGGCCTGCACGTTCCTCCTCCTTTCCCTCAGAGGCCCAGCTCCTGCCTACCTGCTTGCCCGGCTGACCCAACAGCACTGGGGAGTGAGCCATGGCAATTGGGATGGCCACTTCCTGGGATGGGACAGTCGGACCACAGCGATTCATGTGGGCGATGAGGACCCTTGGTGCATGCGCATCCCTCGGGTGGCAGGGGTGGCCAGCCAAGCCAAGTCTGGCTTCAGTGGGGCCAGTGGGAGCCCAAGGCCACCCCAACCCCCACAGGTCCCAGAGGATGGTGGCTCAGTGGAGAGCGGTGTCTCCATGCATGGTGCCCAGGGGCGGCTTTGAGCTGCTGCAACCCCACTCCAGGCTTCAGGGAGGGGGAGAAGGCTCGCATCCACCAGCACCCTAGGCTGCACTTGCCTGTGCCTCAGCCTTCCAGGTTGGCAGGGTCCAGAGTAGGTGACCTGCTCCCTTCCCCCAGTGGTAGAACTGGGAGGTGAGCGCTGGGCAAGCCCAGCCCCAGGGGATGGGAGCTGGAGGGCAAGCCCAACCACTGAGGCTGGGAGCATAAGGGGCAGTGACTGGGGGTGGGGATGGGATGGGCAGCAGCTTGGAGCGGGAGGGCAAGCCCAGCCCAAGCCACTGGGATCAGGAGGACAAGCCCAAGCACTGTGGCTGGGAGCATAAGGGGCAGCGGCTTGGAGCAAGAGGGCAAGACCAGCTGCAGGGACTTGAAGCGGGAGTGAAGCCCACCTCAGCGAGTTTCGCTCCCTTCTCTGCTTTGCTCCAGCCACAGGAAGCCCAATTCTTGCAGGAATATTCCTGCAATGGGCCTCTAGTCTATTATATAAAAATCCTGTGGTCATCATGCCATCACACCATATCAACCAATCAGCAAAAGGTTGCGTGAATGGAATGGGCAGGGCTGTGTGCATGTCGAGGCTTGCATGGGTGGGCAGGGACTTGACTCTGGAAGACTTGACCAGAGGCACAGGTTGGTTTTTGGGTCCCACTGGGGTGGTGGGCAGGTTTCTGGGTCCCGCCTCCTACTGCGGGACTCTGGATCCAGCGTCTCCCACGATTTCGCACACTGGGCCCCTAGTGTGTGTGTGTGTGTGTGTGTGTGTGTGTATCTAATCTAATAATAGACAGACATGGTAATTAACCGTACCTCCGACACGCTTCCCATTGGCTAATCAGGGCGATATGCAAATTACCTGCCAACCAAGATAGTGGCCGGCAGCCAGGCAGTTGAAACAGACAAGAGGCTTGCTTGCTCCAGTGATGGAGGAAGTCGAGGTTCCCCACCTGCCGCTGCCAGCCTCTGAGCTTCACTCTAAGAAACAATGTTGCAATTATAGAAGCTAAAAAACCCCCAGAAACCTGCTTTCAGCCAGCCGGGCCTCAGAGCTGGAGCTGCAAGCATGTTTCAACTATAGAAGCCAAACAAACCCAGATACCTGCTTTCAGCAGCCGAGGTCTCAGAGCTGGAGCCGAGCCTCAGAACTAAAGCAGGCTCTCAGTTCCAGTGATAGCCATAGAAGGTAAATAAATCCCAGAATAAAAGAAAAAAAGGAGAGGTTGGGAGCTTCAGTCACCCGCCAGCCTGAAAACAGCCCTTAGCCCCTCACCCAGACTGGCCTGGCACCCCAGTGGGGACCCAGACCCTGAAGGGGGTGTGACCAGCTGCAAACAGCCATCATCCCCTCATCCGGGCTGGCCAGGCACCCAAGCAGGACCCTCACCCTGATCCGGATCACCCTTCAGGGCAAACCAGCCGGTCCCCACCCGTGCACCAGGCCTCTATCCTATATAGTAAAGGGTAATATGCAAACTGACCCTAACAGCAGAAAGACTGGGAATGACTGGTCACTATGACACACACTGACCACCAGGGGCCAGATGCTCAATGCAGGATCTGCCCTCTGGTGGTCAGTCGCTCTCACAGAGGAGAGCTCTGCTTAGCCACAAGCCAGGCTGATGACTGCCAGTACAACGTTGGTGGTGGGAACCTCTCCTGCCTCCTCAGCAGTGCTAAGAATGTCCAACTGCAGTTTAGGCCTGCTCCCCGCTGGCAAGTGGACATCCCCTGAGGGCTGCCGGGCTGCCAGAGGGATGTCTGATTGCCATCTTAGGCCCAATCTCCCGGGGAGCAGGCCTAAGCCAGCAGGTGGTCATCCCCTGAGGGGTCCCAGACTGCGAGAGGGCACAGGCCGGGCTGAAGGATCCCCCCCTCCCCGCCGAGTGCAGAAATTTTTGTGCACCGGGCCTCTAGTATATACATATCCTATCTAATAAAAGACAAAAAGGGTAATTAAAAGTACCTCCGCTACACTTCCCATTGGCTAATCAGGGCAATATGCAAATTAACTGCCAAGAAAGATGGCGGTTAACCGCCAACAAAGATGGCGGTTAATTTGCATACGTAGGCTCAATGGTGGGAGGCGAAAGGGGAAGGAAGGAAGAAACATGATCAGAAACCCAGGCTGCAAGCAAGAGCCAGTGGAAGGGTAAAGGCAGCCCCCAGGGTGATCAGAGAAGCCGGGCAGGGCAGGGAAGAGGCTGCCAGCATCTGCCTATTCCCTGCCCCCCACCCCGGCGGTGATCGGTGACCCTGCGAGGCAGGGAGGGACCCAGAACACGCGAAAGGCGGGTCTTTTTTTTTTTTTTTTTAGATTGTGTAATTACTTATTACAAATAAATGGTGGTTTCACATCTGTGAAAAACGGGTTCTGTTTTTACATGTGTGTGCAGGTTCTGATGTACAAGAAAGGGTCATGTGCTTAGTTCGTCCATGCAAAGCTCACAGGTACATCACTAGAAAATTTAAAAATAGAATGGCCGAAACCGGTTTGGCTCAGTGGATAGAGCATCGGCCTGCAGACTGAAGGGTCCCAGGTTCGATTCCGGTCAAGGGCATGTACCTGGGATGCGGGCACATCCCCGGTGGGAGATGTACAGGAGGCAGCTGATCGATGTTTCTCTCTCATCGATGTTTCTAACTCTCTATCTCTCTCCCTTCCTCTCTGTAAAAAATCAATAAAATATATTTAAAAAAAAATTAAAAAAAAATAGAATGATCTCTTTTGAGCCAATCTGTTTAGATTCAGGATTAGTAACACAGTAGGAAACTAATGAAATACAATGATAGGAATTAGGAAGTGCGACACTGATGGTTCTGGGCATGTGATAGGTGAAGGACAGAAGGGTATACATGGTCTTCCCTTCAGTTCTGCAGGAGAGATGAGCTCCGAGGGCCCAAGCTGCTCCATGCCCAGAGGAGGTGGGTGTGGTCAGTGGCTCTGTTTCAGAACATCTTGCCAAGCAGAGAGCTTACTGACAGAAACCTTTTTACATCAGAAAACAGAAACAGCCAGTTCCCTATGGGCATGGGAAAACCAGTGTCCCCTCCTGTGCACAGTGTCCCGATGGGTTGATGGGGGAGGTGGGCGAGGGGAGCAGTGCAGAGTTGTTAGGAAGCTGGAACGGGAGTGGAAAGGCCATAAAATGTCCATAGTTCTGGCGGTGCCAATGGCCTGGGCTGCTCCTCCAGGCCCTGGCTGAGGGATTAGGGCTGATGCTCTTGGGAAGGGAATATTTCATGGGTGGAAGATTTACAGGCTCAGGGTGGGCTGTGTGTTAGTTTGGGGCAAATCCCTCAGCATTCCTGCTGCCAAACCCTCAAAGGAATGAAGCAGAGGCACCCCTCACCCTCAAGACCGCTTCATGGACATTTTAGCATCTACATGATTTTTAATCCCATCCCACTGTTGCTGTTTGTCTGCCACCCTTTATATCCTGTATATTGGCTTCTTTTAAATAAAGTGAAATGTCTTAGGAAAAAAAAGGCAAGGCAGGGCAGGATCCAGAAGACCCATATGGGGAGTGCCACTCAGCCAGAAGCTGGCTCATGACTGGCCACCACAGTGGTGGTGGCAGGAGCCTCTCCCACCTCCGTGGCAGCACTAAGAATGTCCAACTAACAGTTTTGACCTGATCCTTTGGGGGCCTAAGCCTTTAGTTGGACATCCCCCCAGGGCTCCCTGGCTGCCAGAAGGATGTCTGGCTGCAAGGTTAGGCCTGATCCCCCGGGGAGTGGGCCTAAGTCGACAGGTGGACATCCCCCAAGGGGTCCTGGACTGTGACTGGGCGCAGGCCAGGTTAAGGGACCCCCTCCTCAGTGCACAAATTTTTGTGCACTGGGCATATATATATATATATATATATATATATATATATATATATATTTCCTATCTAATAATAGACAAACATGGTAATTGACAATACCTTCACTACACCTCCCATTGGCTAATCAGCGTGATATGCAAATTAACAAAGATGGAGGCTAATTGGCATACTATGACACAGGGCAGCATAGCACCATCACGTCTACCCTGCTGTCCTCCAGGGCTGCTATCTGTGACCTGGGGCGGCAGGTGTCCGTGTTCAACCCGACCCGAGGCAGCCGGGCAGTGCAGCAGTGATCTGCCAGCCCACCCAGGCTCCATCCGGGCATCCTGTGTGCTACCTGACCTGGTGCAGCCGGGTGGGCAGCAGCAATCCTCAAGCCTGCCGGGGAATCCTGTGAGCAACCTGACCCAGGGTGACACCCCAACCCCCGGATGGGCCCTGCCATGTGCCCCACCAGGGGCAGCGCATCAACCCCAAGATCAGCCCTGCCATGTGCAGGAGCCGGGGAGGCGGGGCAGGTAACAAGGGATCTGGCCTGCAATCTGATACCTGGGGAGCGGGCCTAAGTCAGCAGGTGAAAATGCCAAAAATTAAAGACAATGAGAGCATCTTAAAGGCAACAAGAGAAAAACAATTTGTATTACCTACAAAGGAGCTCCCATAAAGCTGTCAGCGGACTTCTCATCAGAAACTCTACAGGCATGAAGTAATAAAAAGCAAGGATTTGAAACCAGGACTACTATATCCATCAAGGCTAGCATTCAAAATAGATGGTGAAATAAAGAGCTTCCCAGACCAAAAAAATAAAAATTTAAAAAGACTAAAGGAGTTTATCACCACCAAACAAGTTTGCAAAAAAGCTTAAGAAACTGCTATAATAAGAAGAAATAAAGAGAGAAAAAACATAGGCAAAAAAGCTTAAAATAGCAATTAATAAGTACCTATCATTAATAAAATTAAATATAAATGGATTAACTGCTTCAATCAAAAGACATAGGATAGCTGAATGGATACAAAACATGACCAAATACATGTATCTATGAGACACACCTCAGAACAAAATATTCACATAGGATCACAGTGAAGGGATGGAAAAAAAATCCATTCAAATGGAAATTTTAAAAAGCTGGTGGAGCAATACTCTTATCTGAGTAATAGACTTCAAAATGAAGGCCATAACAAGAGATAGTAAAGGTCACCACATAATATTAAAGGAATAGATCCAACAAGAGGATATAAACCTGATAAACATATATACACCCAATATTTGAGGCCCTAAATTTATATATATATATATATATATATATATATATATATATATATATATATAATTCTAGAGAACTTTAAGGGAAAGATCATCAGCAATACTTTCATACTAGAGGACTTTAACACCCCACTGACTTCACAGCATAGATCGTTCCAAAGAGGAAGCAATCACAATACCAGATGTCAAGTTATACTTCAAAGCCACTGTAATCAAAGCAGCCTGGTACTGGCACAAGAACAGGAGTATAGATCAATGGAACAAAACAGGACCCCAGAAATCTACCCAAGCAATTACAACTCAATGAATATTTGACAAAGGAGGCAAGATCATAAAATGGAGTCAAGATAGTCTCTTCACTAAATGGTGTTGGGAAAATTGGACAGATACATGCAAAATAATAAAATTAGATCATCAACTTACAGCATACAAAATAATAAACTCAAAATGGATCAATGACTTAAATGTCAGTCATGAAACCCTACAAATCCTATAAGAAACCATCAGCAGCAAAATCTCAAACATCTCTCATAGAAATATATTAGCCAATACATAGTCTAGGATAGGGGTAAACAAAAGAGAAAATAAATAAATGGGACTACATCAAAATAAAAAGCTTCTGCACAGAAAACAACAACAGCAACAAAAAACCCACACACAAAACAAACAAACAAAATGAACAAAATTAAAAGTGAGCCCACTGTATGAGAAAACACATTTGGCAATGATACATCTGATAAAGGGTTAATATCTAGAATACATAAGGAATTTATACAAATTAGCAAAAGGAAGGCAAACAATCCAATTAAAAAATGTTCAAATGACCTAAATAGACAAAATGGACATACTGAAGGCCAATAAACAAATGAAAAATACTCAATGGCACTAATCATCACAGAGATGTGAATTAAGACCACAGTGATATATTATCTCTCCCCTGTCAGAATGGCTAGCATCAACAAACCAACAAATGACAAGTGCTGGTGAGGATGTGGAGAAGAGAGAATCCTAGTACACTGCTGGTAGGAATGTAGACTGGTGCAGCCATTATGTAAAACAGTATGGAGTTTCCTCAAAGTATTAAAAATGAATCTGCCATTCGACCCAGTGATCCCACTTCTAGGAATATATCCTAAGAAAACCAAAACACTAATCAAAAATAATGTATGCACTCCTATTACCATAGTGGCACTATTTACAATAGCTAAGATTGAGAAACAGCCCAAGTGCCCAACAGTAGATGAGTGAATAAAACACCTGTGTTACATTTAAACCATGGGATACCACTCAGGTGTATAAAGGAAGAAAATATTACCTTTTGCAACAACATGAATGGAAATGATTATTATACTATGTGAAATAAGTCCTTTAGAGAAAGATAAGTGCCATATGATCTCACTCATATGCGGAATCTAATAAACAAATAATTTAACAAACAAAATGGAAACAGAAGCAGAGCTACATATAACAAACTGACAGCTGGGGACTTGTACGGCCTGATGAAATGAGCTGAATGCTTTAGTGAGGAGATGGAAGTGGGCAAAGATGGGATAAATGGTGACAAGAGTGACTTTAGTTCAGGTGATGCAATATGCAGATGATGTTTTCTTGAGGTATACAACACTTGAAACCTGTATCATTTTATTAACCAAGGTCAATGCAATAAATTCTATAAAAAATACCAAAAAAAACCCCAAAAAACAAAACAACTCATTTCTTTCTGCTAGGTGTGGCTCAGTGTTTGAACATAGACCTATGAATCAGATGGTTACAGTTTGATTCCTGGTCAGGGCACATGCCCTGGTTGCGGACTAGATCCCTAGTAGGGAGTGTGCAGTAGGAAGCAGATCCATGATTCTCTCTCATCATTGATTTTTCTATCTCTTTATCCCTCTTCTTAGTCTTTGAAATCAATAAAAATATATGTTTAAAAAATAACTAATTTCATTTGAGCATTGATGAGTTCTCTGTATTTTCAATTTTAAGAATAAAAAATAAGATACAGTTTCCAAGTCATACTATCTGTAAGAGAAAACCTTCAAAACATACTATGCTATGAATAAGTAAAAAATATACAATATAAAAATTACCAAGAATTTAAAACAAAGGCACAGCACAGTAATATGGAAAAATGTTTGAGAGGGAAATCAGTGTTTGAGCTGTAGAAAATTAAAAGTGATCCTTATTACACAAAACATAATTTTAGATACTGTAATCACTCTGTGGTAGCCACTGTAGAAAGTGCCAGACTTTTTAAAAATGATATTTTATAGTATACTTAATAGTAGTTATACTGGAATGAGGAAGAAGATGAAAAGTATAGGGAGGATTTTGAATCTCAAAAGGATATATACTAGTACATGCATTTTTTAGACAAATGGGGAAAACACAACTGAATATATGTAGATATTAGAATTATTAGCCATGATATAGAAAATAAGAATAAGTAGTAAATGACCCAGATGGAATTGGTAACATATAAGAAATTTTATTCACTTTGCCCATTTAACAAAATTTCCAGTGGAACAGATAAATATTAATTTGCAAAAACATGTTATGTTGTAATACATGCTATATTAACAAAGACCACTTTCATAGAAATTACAATCGGTATTATTAAAATTCTAGTTTTTATACTCTTATGCAGGGAGCTTGTCTTCTTGGATGGTATATGTGGGGGGTATAATAAAGTTGGATAGTGTGTAAGGCAATATCTTAGATGGTGTGATACGCTTTCTTCTCCCTCAGGAAAGTGGTAGATGGTAAAAAAAGTTTCTGTCTGTTCATATTGCTTGTATGGTTTAGAGGAGATGGTGGTTGATAAAAATATTGGATACTATATCTACTTAATCTATTTCCTAATTAATCAAGTATGCATACTGACTACATGTATAGCCTTTGCGGTTCCAACATAAAATCAGTGGAATATACTGTGTTGCTTTTTCAGCTATGTAATTTGAAATATTAAGATGGAAGCAGGAACATGTTGAAGCTCTACTTTGCATCAATGAAGGAACATTAGGTTACAAACAACAATAAAGGACTTAGGCTAATTGAGGGAAAAAAACAAGAACTTATTGAAGAGTTACTGTGAAGGCTTAGTGACTTAAAGTCACAGTTAAAACAGCCAGGTCTTTCAAAAGAGAGGAATTGAAGCAAGTCGAGAGTGGCATTGGAGTTGCAGACATTGGATAACTCAGCACCACCATCATCACCACCCCTCAATCTCTGTCTCTTCTAATTTTCCAAGGTATCAGTACAGATTGGTCAAGCATGGATGGAGGTTTACCCCTAGGTCCATTGATGAAAGGCAGGTAGAAAAGTAATGACTTGCCCACATATTTGGCCAGAAAATGGAGCCTCTTTTCAAAGGAAGAAGAAAAAAATACTAATCAGATGAAACCAACAGCAACGATAATCCCTCTCTTAGCTTCTTTGAACTTGTGCACAAACAGGTGCATATACAGTTCTTATACATGCATTTTCATGATGGATGGATGGAGAATTGAACAGTTTCAAGATAATGTGTGTATATACAGTTGTACAAAATGTCTAGTGCAGTTTTAAGCTTTAATAAATTCAGGAGGATAAACGCTTTATACTATAAAAATGTTTATGTAAAAAGGGAACTATTTTAATTTCCCTTCTATATAGTTTTGTGAATTTTGAATAATTATTTTAATTTTCTTTTTTTGTTTGTATATGAGTCTCTGTAGATGGCAGAGACACAAAAATTAAAAATGATCTTTGAAAATGAGTGAAGTTAAATAAGTTTAAAAACATGCAAATACATAAACATGCAAATTGTTCTTCACAAGTTGGTAGCTTTTACCCTTCTAAAGGTATTAAGCTTAAATACTCACTAGGACACTTTGGACACCTGTATATCAAACATATCAGAACATTTTGAAACTGTTCATTTTG